>NW_011888782.1:38405927-38408091 GCF_000151845.1 Pteropus vampyrus | reverse complement strand
TACCCAGGATGCTCCATCCTTGAGGTCTGTATACTCTGCCTAGAAAAATCTCCTCCCAGATACTTTGGCTCACTTTATATTCTTCATATCTTGGCTTAACTGTGCCCTTCATATGCAAGCAATCCTGATCACTCTATGCAAAATTAAAAATCATCTTCACTCCTAGCATGACCTGTAACTCCACTTCCTTGTTTTGTTTATCTCTTTATTGTTTATTACCATCTGTCATGCTATTTTTTACTTATTTGTTTATTCTGTCATCATGTAGAGAGAAAGCTATATGACTTTACGATTTTCTCTCTTTTTAAAACTCTTGTATTCTCTAGGCCTACATTATTGCACAGTGAACAATGAATAAGTATGTTGAGTGGATGAACTGACTTATTCAAATAAGGACTGAGATTTTCGTGAGGGGGTAGGCAGAAAAGATAGGGACTGAAGGCTTTCCACAATGATGTCCAGACAATACATATAAGTTTACTAGACTGTGGTACCCTGACAGAGGAAAAACTGCAGAGTATACTGAGAGAAAATTCATCATAAGGAGGGATATAGTGAAAAGGTCTGAAAACATGATTCACTGCCATAGACTGAGATTAACTGTGAATGATAGTCCTGCTCCAGCATAGAATCCACCAACCCTTGGGCAAAGTAGTAGTACTACTTTGTTGTAAGAGTTGTTGAAAAGATTTGTTGAAAGAACTGCATCATACCTGTATCTATAACACTTCAAGCATTTATGAAACTTTGCTTTGAGAGTTGAAGCCTTCCCTTCACTGTGGTAAAGCAATTATGAGCGAGTCAGGCCTTCATGTCCACAGGTGACAGCTGATGACAATGACAGGTAGCTGAATTTAAGCTCTGCCAGCACCAGCTCTCAAAGGATGCAGCAGATTTATAGTTCACTACCACTTGG
Organism: Pteropus vampyrus; assembly: GCF_000151845.1. NCBI lineage: Eukaryota > Metazoa > Chordata > Mammalia > Chiroptera > Pteropodidae > Pteropus > Pteropus vampyrus. Next base: position 38,407,175 of record NW_011888782.1, on the reverse strand, counting down.
GGTTGGGCTCATAAAAACAGGAATGTTATGGCTGGAAGCGGCATTTCTATGAAATTGAGATTGCAAAGTATACACCTGACTAACTGTGAAAGTGCCAGAAAAAAATTTATCACTGACCACTGGCACATTGAGTTTTGAGTTATTTGTGCAAGTCCTTAAGGAAGAGTAACAACAAAGGCAAGTTTTTTCTCCATTTCTCAGCAGTACCAATACAAATATATGTGATTAAAGCACAACAATCTACTTCTGGTTCCACTAGCATTAGGCCTGGTTTATTTCAAGTTATACCCATATGTAGAAGGTGAGGATGTATGTGGTAGTATTAGCAATGTTGATGGCGACAATGTTCTAGGTGAGCAAGCACCTCTGCGGAAATGTTAGGGACTTTCTGGAATGACTATTTACACTCAGCAATGAACAACAATCTGAACAGAACTCTGGGCACTTGAGATTCCTGAAATTACTTGGGGCGAATGGAGAAACCCAGTACCTTGTAAAAAAATAGTCAATATTCCTTCAATCATGGAGAAAGTGTCAAAGAACTTTTACTATTTGGGGACCAAAATTGTAAACACCAACCAGCAAAGATGGATACTTGAAAAAAATGACAGTAAATTTTCAGGAATCTATACTTTATATGTTTATTATTTATAGTTTCAATTTAGAGTTTTTGTTAAATGAATTCCTTTAACCTGGCTGCTACCAATGCTGTTTCTACTTGACACATCTAGGCAATGTTAAATCTTAGGGAAGCTATGCTCTTAAATTTTGTGCTGGAAAATATATGTCGTTCCTGTCTGTTTTCCTAAGAATGGTGCAAAATGTTTCCTGCTGTGTCTTAAGGGGTGGTGGTGGGCAGCTTTAAAACCACTCTGGAGTTTTAGGTTGGAAAACTAAAGCTTCTAGGCAGGTAACATTATTTAGTCTTCCTCATCGAACAGAAATTATTAGTGTGATAGATTCTATGTCACACACTATTAAATAATTTCACTATGTGTAACAGTCCTTAATTTGTTTTCTAGTTAATCATTTAATCCTCACTATGTTTGTTATACTGGCATGGAAGAATGGAAAGTAATATTATTACTACTTCTTCTCTCATTATAGATTTATCTCCATGCTGAAAATTACATTACTGCTAATAGCAATTATGCCAATAAAAAGCTAAATATACTGAATACACAGTATCTTTATATGGGTATTCCACCTTGAATGTAATCTGAAGTGAGTTTTAACCATTCAACCAAC
>NW_011888782.1:38401298-38405877 GCF_000151845.1 Pteropus vampyrus | reverse complement strand
GAATGGAGAAACCCAGTACCTTGTAAAAAAATAGTCAATATTCCTTCAATCATGGAGAAAGTGTCAAAGAACTTTTACTATTTGGGGACCAAAATTGTAAACACCAACCAGCAAAGATGGATACTTGAAAAAAATGACAGTAAATTTTCAGGAATCTATACTTTATATGTTTATTATTTATAGTTTCAATTTAGAGTTTTTGTTAAATGAATTCCTTTAACCTGGCTGCTACCAATGCTGTTTCTACTTGACACATCTAGGCAATGTTAAATCTTAGGGAAGCTATGCTCTTAAATTTTGTGCTGGAAAATATATGTCGTTCCTGTCTGTTTTCCTAAGAATGGTGCAAAATGTTTCCTGCTGTGTCTTAAGGGGTGGTGGTGGGCAGCTTTAAAACCACTCTGGAGTTTTAGGTTGGAAAACTAAAGCTTCTAGGCAGGTAACATTATTTAGTCTTCCTCATCGAACAGAAATTATTAGTGTGATAGATTCTATGTCACACACTATTAAATAATTTCACTATGTGTAACAGTCCTTAATTTGTTTTCTAGTTAATCATTTAATCCTCACTATGTTTGTTATACTGGCATGGAAGAATGGAAAGTAATATTATTACTACTTCTTCTCTCATTATAGATTTATCTCCATGCTGAAAATTACATTACTGCTAATAGCAATTATGCCAATAAAAAGCTAAATATACTGAATACACAGTATCTTTATATGGGTATTCCACCTTGAATGTAATCTGAAGTGAGTTTTAACCATTCAACCAACCTTTTTTATTTCTTGGAGTATACAGCTTATGTCCTATTTCTCCCTGTTCTATCCCTATCCGTATAAACTTAGCCTCTTGAGAATTAGGCCAAGAGTAAACTTGAAGTTATTTGGAATTGGAATGGAACACAAGTGTAGACAACAGAAGGTCACATGATTGGGTAAATCCAAAGGTTATTCCAAAATATCTAGAGTCTGAAATGAGAGAGTTTAATGTAGTCACCAAGTCTGACAAAAGAGAATCTAGTATTTTCAATCACAGGATTGAGCCTCTGTAATCAGTGAGATATTTTAACTTAGAAATTAGAAGAAAATGTTGAAGAATGGAGATCATGAAACAAAAGCCTAGGACCTCATCTAGCTGGCAGCTTTCACTTAAAAGATAAGTTAAGACATGGTGCATAAATAGACTGGCCAGATGCAAAGTTAACGGCAACAGGCATATATAGTTAGATATCTTTATACAGCCATTTGATGCAGTAACATCAAAATGTGAACATGCTTGTTTTAATCATGAAAAATGTATGCAAACAATTATTCCTGATTACCTTGGCTTCATTTCTAAAAGTGAAAAGAGTAAGCCAGATATGGGAAGATGTTAGGAAATAAGGTAAGAAATGGAGTTAATAATGAAAAAGAAGGAATGTCTATTCATTCACATTTTTCATTTATTCAGCAATTATCTTTTGAATGTCTATCATTATCAAGTAAAGGCATCTGTTCATACTTTATTTTGTTTTGTTTTTATTAAACTGAAGAAGGAGGCGAGAAACAACTAAAGCTTTATATTTTTGCGTAACCAAATTATTCTGCCCTAAAGAAAGTCAGTTGATGCTGAATAATTTAAAATAATCATACTTTAGTCTTGGCATGTACTTAGTTCAATTCCAAGTATCACCTAAATTCTTATCCCCAGCTGTTGTCATTTTACCAAATTAGACTGTTTACTTCTACAATATATTCACTATGTTGATAATGAGATGAGAGGGGACTTTGCAAAAGTAAATAATTAGTTCCACAGTTCACATCATCTTTTAAAAATATAACTACAGAGGTGCAGCCAGCATTAAAAGTCACCAAATACCATCACTCAAGAATACTTAAATTGGCACTTGGATGTGACATTAGCCCTTCTCTATGGTTTAAATTTCATAGAATGATTAAAGGAGGAGGGAGCTTCTCAGCAAGCTAGATTGCTGCTTTCATCCCAGTTAGATTGCTGCTTTTATCCCAGTCATTTCATAATAGTCCATTATAATAAATTCACAGAAAAGATTCACAAGAGATGCATAGCAGCAGTCTTTCAACTTAAAAAGCTCCAATTTAAAAAAAATTCTACCTTATTAGAGATAATAGAATTATGTTTTCGTCAAACATTACAAAACTGTATAGTTTGGATTAATAAAATAACAACTAATTTCTTGCCAAGTAGTTCCACTCTTAAGGTTTCAAATAAAACATGCTTTCAAAAGGAGAATGGTCTCATCTGTGATTCTAATTCATTTAATGTTAATTAACCTAAAAGTTGAATTATAGGACACATATGCTGTTCATGAGATCATCTGATGTCTCTATTCCTCATAATCATGACTATTTATTTTGTGTGTATAAGGCTAATTTTATTTCGTACTGGTAGTTACAGATCATATTTGATGTCTTTAGTGCTTAAAGAAAGGTCTAAATTTTGATAGTTCTCATTTGGACCAATTACAACACAGGGATTGGTTATCTTGGAAGTTTTTGAAACCTTATTACAAAGTTACAGAAATTATTAATTTGTGCTGAGTATTTTTTCCTGAAAGAGTATATGGATTATTGAATAGAATCAATGGAGGTACTAACCTTGAGTCAGTGATCTCTATTATCAGCATCTCTTTTGAACAGGTTCAAAAATATTGTGTTGTCAATGAATATAGTGTGTCATCTAATTTATAAATATAACAATATTGCGTAGTCACATAGTTTCTCAATAAATTACTTCTATAGTTATAAAGGAAAAATCTAGATAGTTATAAACCAAAATATCAATAGGGATTGTTTCTGGATGGCTTATCTTTGCTTTCTCTATTTTCTCTTTTTTGTTTGTTTCTAAATTGAATATGCATAACATAAATAATAAATTTAAAATTTGAAACTCATCTAGTCACCTACACATTAAAACAGTCTCAGAGAAACTAGTTAAAAGATTCTGATAAGTACTTTAGAAAACAAGAAACAGATAAATACAAATAAAATTCCTCATATTTTCTACTGGCTGATGTCATTTTAATAGCCTGGTAAATGAAGAAAATTAAAATGCTTCAAATTTACTTTAAAATTGTAAAATATGAAAATGGAAAATAATTTTATCAAAAAGGTGATACAACAGTAAGGAATATGTCATGTTTATAGGTACTTGATATTTGTAAGTTTGGTTTTAATACCATTCAAACTTTGTTGCGTTATAACGTGTACCCTTATGTCTTCTGAACTCAGAATTCAGAATCTTGCACCGGCAAACAAATGAACATATCAGGATTTACCTTTGCATTTTGCTGTATTATTTTTTTAAGCAAATATAAAACAACAGAAATGATTTTGTTGTGCTAGTGGTAAAAAACATGTTTTTTAAACTTAATATAATTGAGATAATGGTTGCAATCATTTCACACTTTATGAAAATCATAAAGTGTGAAAAAACTTTGGTTGTAAGACTTAAGCTTGTCAAAAGTGGATTTAAATGTGAATTAAAAGAACACAATTAAAGCATAGGTATGAAAGCCTGTATGTATCAGCAAAGATCCTTAGAAATGAGGTATAATTAAGGAAATTATAATATTTTTAGTCAGCTCAGTAAAGAATCTTTTGTATAACATATAAATATATTTCCTGACATATTTAAATTTCTCTTACATTTGCAAATAGGCTCATGGAAATTTTGCTATACTGAGTGTGATGAGCATTAAATTATCCCACCGCTATCTTATAAGTTAGATATTATTTTCTCAGTTTCACAGATAAAGAAACTGAGGAGACTTACTCAAGACACACAGCAATGGACAGCATGACTCGAATCTTTGTCTTTCTGATGCTAACAACCAGATTTTCTCCATTATCCCATTCTTTCTTAAAACAACAATAACAACAAAAACAAACAAAAAAAAACACTAAAAACATTAACTTCAGATCCAAATTTCAAGAGTCTAGCCAATCTCAAAAAAAATCAGTGAAATTAGGAGTGAACACATTGAATGTCAAATCTGAAGAAATCTTGGAAGTTATCTAATCCATATATCTCATTTTGCGACTCAAGAATTAGAAGATCAAAGGATATAAAGGATAGGGTCACATCTTTTGACTATTAATCTAATCTGTTAATAGCAGCTGGTCGGATTTTCACCAGCACAAAAGTGCAATTAGAATGAGATATTCTTTCAAGTCTTTATTTCCTTCTTTTCTACTTGCTTCCATCCTTTACATCCAGGAAATCCAGCATTTGTTGTCAATTAGGCTCACCAGCAGTGTACCATGGGATCCCTGCTGGACCACTCACTCTTATTAGTGGATAGCAGGGAGCTGTGGATGCCTGGGAAGGCATTTTAACCTTTGCCCTGCCAGGATACAAGCAAAATCTATTCATCCCACCGCAGTGATCCCTGATATTAAGCACATATGCACATCAAGGTTATGATGCCATGGTAACCAGTGGGTGATGAAGTCATTAAGAATACAGACTAATAGTTGGAGCTTCTGCACATATTTATGGCTGCCAGCTAAGAAATGCAAATACTGATTTACAAACACTACCTACAGCTATTAGAAG
>NW_011888782.1:38398428-38401248 GCF_000151845.1 Pteropus vampyrus | reverse complement strand
AGGTGATACAACAGTAAGGAATATGTCATGTTTATAGGTACTTGATATTTGTAAGTTTGGTTTTAATACCATTCAAACTTTGTTGCGTTATAACGTGTACCCTTATGTCTTCTGAACTCAGAATTCAGAATCTTGCACCGGCAAACAAATGAACATATCAGGATTTACCTTTGCATTTTGCTGTATTATTTTTTTAAGCGAATATAAAACAACAGAAATGATTTTGTTGTGCTAGTGGTAAAAAACATGTTTTTTAAACTTAATATAATTGAGATAATGGTTGCAATCATTTCACACTTTATGAAAATCATAAAGTGTGAAAAAACTTTGGTTGTAAGACTTAAGCTTGTCAAAAGTGGATTTAAATGTGAATTAAAAGAACACAATTAAAGCATAGGTATGAAAGCCTGTATGTATCAGCAAAGATCCTTAGAAATGAGGTATAATTAAGGAAATTATAATATTTTTAGTCAGCTCAGTAAAGAATCTTTTGTATAACATATAAATATATTTCCTGACATATTTAAATTTCTCTTACATTTGCAAATAGGCTCATGGAAATTTTGCTATACTGAGTGTGATGAGCATTAAATTATCCCACCGCTATCTTATAAGTTAGATATTATTTTCTCAGTTTCACAGATAAAGAAACTGAGGAGACTTACTCAAGACACACAGCAATGGACAGCATGACTCGAATCTTTGTCTTTCTGATGCTAACAACCAGATTTTCTCCATTATCCCATTCTTTCTTAAAACAACAATAACAACAAAAACAAACAAAAAAAAACACTAAAAACATTAACTTCAGATCCAAATTTCAAGAGTCTAGCCAATCTCAAAAAAAATCAGTGAAATTAGGAGTGAACACATTGAATGTCAAATCTGAAGAAATCTTGGAAGTTATCTAATCCATATATCTCATTTTGCGACTCAAGAATTAGAAGATCAAAGGATATAAAGGATAGGGTCACATCTTTTGACTATTAATCTAATCTGTTAATAGCAGCTGGTCGGATTTTCACCAGCACAAAAGTGCAATTAGAATGAGATATTCTTTCAAGTCTTTATTTCCTTCTTTTCTACTTGCTTCCATCCTTTACATCCAGGAAATCCAGCATTTGTTGTCAATTAGGCTCACCAGCAGTGTACCATGGGATCCCTGCTGGACCACTCACTCTTATTAGTGGATAGCAGGGAGCTGTGGATGCCTGGGAAGGCATTTTAACCTTTGCCCTGCCAGGATACAAGCAAAATCTATTCATCCCACCGCAGTGATCCCTGATATTAAGCACATATGCACATCAAGGTTATGATGCCATGGTAACCAGTGGGTGATGAAGTCATTAAGAATACAGACTAATAGTTGGAGCTTCTGCACATATTTATGGCTGCCAGCTAAGAAATGCAAATACTGATTTACAAACACTACCTACAGCTATTAGAAGTCATCAGGATGTACATTTTAGATGGAGATGAAAAAGACCTGTCAGTTTGCAGTTTTAGGAATAATTGACAAGTTATCCTTTGTATGTATTCTGATTTTTGCTACTTGTGCTCTGCACAACATTTGGACATTCTCGTGTAATGATATTTAGGTGTGCATGTTATGGGATAAATGTATTTACAATTTGTTCTCCGTGTCTATATATATAGCACATAAAATATATGTATACTCAGAAATATTAAATTTTAGATTATTTAACCTATGAACATTTTAATTTATTGCTTTTGAAGTTGACATAAAAGGAAGTAAAATATTGACTAAAATGTATCCAATCTAATAAAGTCAAACTATAATTAATATTAGTTTGATGCAATGATTTTTTAATGTAATGATTTTTTAAAAATTATTTTTTGTAATGATTTTTTAAAAATTATTTTTTGTCTCATAAATTTATTTTTGACATTCATGGTGAGGCACACCCTTGATCTTGATTATAAAACATGATATGTGTGCAGTATGACCATGTAAACAAATACTCATTTTCTCCCCATTTGCATATATCTGTGTAGGTATATATATGAATAATTATTTAAACTGTTAGTTGGATTGAATACATTTATATATAAAATAATTTTGCATATCTTTTTTAGCTTTATTGACATAAATATATGTATTTAAGGTGTACAACGTGATGGTTTGACATACATAATACATTGTGAAATGATTACCACAATTAAACTAATTAACACATCCATCATGTAACATAGTTATCTTTTTTCTTTTTTTCTGTTAGTGAGAACTTTTAAGATAAACTCAATAAATTTCAAATATACAGTACGATGTTCTTAACTATTGTCACCGAGCTGTAAATTACGTTTCCAGGACTTATTCATTTTGTAACTGAAAGTTTATATTCTTTGACTAAACTCTTCTCATCTTCCCCACTTCCCAGCCCCTAGTAACAACCATTCTGTTCACTGTTTTTAGGTTTAATGTTTTTATATTCCACATATAATCATACAGTATTTGTCTTTCTCTGTTTGGCTTATTTCTTTAGCAATATGTCCTCCAGCTTCATCTATGTTGTGACAAATGGAAGGATTTCTTTTTTTTCTTTTTTTGTGTAGCCAAATAATATTCAGTTATAATATTCAGTTATATATACATATCTCACATTTTCTTTATACATTCATCTGTTGATGAACACTTAAGTAACTTTTATTTTTATATCTTGGCTATTGTTAATAACAATATGATAGTTCTAATTTTAATTTTTTGAAGACGTTCCATATTGTTTTTCCATAGTGATGTACCAACTTACATTCCCACAGTGTGCAAGGGTTCTCTTTTCTCCACATCCTCCCCAACACTTG
>NW_011888782.1:38383891-38398378 GCF_000151845.1 Pteropus vampyrus | reverse complement strand
AAGACGTTCCATATTGTTTTTCCATAGTGATGTACCAACTTACATTCCCACAGTGTGCAAGGGTTCTCTTTTCTCCACATCCTCCCCAACACTTGTTATCTCTTGCCTTTTTGATAATAGTCATTCTAACAGGTGGCATCTCATTGTGGTTTGATTTTTATTTCCCTGATAATTAGTAATATTGAGAACATTTTCATGTATCTATTGGCCATATGTTAAGTCCTCTTTGGGGGACATGTTTATTCAGGTCCTTGCCTATTTTTAAAATTAGGTTTTTTTGGGTTTTCGCTATTGAGTTGTATGAGTTCCTTATATATTTTGGGTATTAATTCCATGTCAGATATATGGTTTGAAAATATTTTCTTTCATTTCATAGGATGCCTTTTCATTTTGTTGACTGATTCCTTTGCTGTGCATTAGCCATTTAGTTTGATATCCCATGTGTGTGTTTTTTTTCATTGCCTGTGCTTTTGATGTCATATCCAAGAAATCATGGCAAGACTACTCAACGTCAAAGAGATTTTCTCTTATGATGTTTTCTTTATAATAGCTTAACAAAATAAAAGAAGTTTGAAGATAAAGAAGCCAAACATAGAGATATATTTTAAAATCTTAATAGTTTTCAGAAGTATTCTGTTTATGGCCTTATCATTTGAGGGAAAAAAGTAACACATTAGAGATTCTCCCACCACCTTTTAAAATGATATCTAAAGAATCTCTAAAAACACTCATAATTCTTTTTGGAATAAAGTAAAAATAATGAATAAATATATGAATATAATAGTTGGCATGGTTATCAGATTAATTAGATACTTATTCATCTCTAAGAGAAAAACCAAAGGATAGAATCTTATTTACTAAAAAATATGTATTATTAAAAAATATATAGTCTCAATAAAATTATCACTGTCAGAGATAAAGCTTGCTAAAACTATGCTAAAACTTTGTAACTTTGTTAACTATTTGCCATTTTCTAAATTGATTATATAAATAAATTACCAAAAATATACCAGTGGATCTATCAATGTTTTGTTCTGTGAAAAGTAAATAACCTCTAGGCCCGTAATGATGAACTTTTAATGATTTAAGGCAGTTTAGTAAGGCCTGAATTTAAATTCTCACATCTGCATTGAGTAGTTGTATAAATGTTTGAGATAAAACGTTCACTTTTGAGGAAATTTTGGTCTTGTTTTAGACATATCTATTGCCCATACCTACACATATTTTAGGTGGTCTCTTCATCATAACATAAACCAATGCTGTCATTTTAATATCAACTTCTTAAAATAAATCATCCTCTTTAACCAATTTCTCTTTAGGCCAGTGCCAAAGAATTCAGCAATGCAATGACTGACATTCATCACATGCTCTCTCTGATATTTGAGAGATCTCATCTAAAAGATATGTTATATTTCCATTTCTCTAGGCCAGAGCTGTATTACTATATTATTACATCTGGTATGTATTATCTTGCCCTCCCTCCAAAAAGTTATACCTTCACAGTTAAGATGTAAAACTATGTCTTAAGCTTTCCTTTTATTCTATTTCACTAGAAACATCAATTTAAAGTGTTCATAACTTTTGCAATCCTGCTGTCAAAGATGTTTGGGTATTAAATTATGTTATTTGTTGTAGAACCAGACATATGATTGATTTCTCTTGAAATTTAGTATTAGGAAAAATTTTATCCCTGCAAATGAAATTGTATCTCTTTATTATATAAGAACTATATGCAGCGTGTGTGTGTGTGTGTGTGTGTGTGTGTGTGTGTGTGTGTGTGTGTGTGTGTGTGTGTTCTTCTTTGCCTACCATAATTTTGAAGGCAAAATTTGATACTTAATAAACATAACTGACTATTCTGGGTTAGGGGTAAAATAATCTTTCTTCTCTTTCTAAAGCAGTGCTCTCTGACATTTCTGGACTTAGTAACCCTTTGAGAACATGATTAGTTATAAAGCCACTTCCCAAACTAATGAGTACATACACATCGAATTTAGCATAAATTTTCAGAGATTTCAAGAATACTAACTGTGAACACTAGGTTAAGAACTCCTCTTTTAAAGTATTTTTGACCTGCCTTTTGTTTTTGAAAACTTCACAGTATTGTTTTTTGTCCATGAAGTTATTTAGAAATTTTTTAGTAGAAAACAAAGTATGTTATAAATTAATTTTAATGTTAATAAAATAAACTAAAATATTAATATAAGAATAAAGAAATAAATAATACCAATAATTTATTAAGATCTAATTAATCTCAAACAACATTAATAAATTAAAGTCTAATTTATAGCATTTTTTTCCTCCCTTCTTTTTTGTTAAGAGTGGGCAATGGATGGTTAGGCAAAGAAATAAACAGTAACCCAAGGTTTATATACTGCATCTTAAATTTCTACATAATATCTCTTGACACCCCTCATTCAAACCTTATTTCAAGCCTCAAAATTCTGGTTATGCCACACAGCAGGCCTTGGATTCCTTGATTATTCACTGTGCACCTTAATTTGGCTGGACTCTAAGAATCATTTCCCAGAGCCCATGCTTAGAAAACCAATGCTTGTTTATAAACTGCAATTGAAATGTAGAGAACAATTTCCTTGAAATTATCATAGTGTTATTTGTCATTCTGTCCAATACATTGCAATGTTCTAACATAGCAGGTATTTATTACAACCCTCTACTCAGCAGGAAGTGTTGTGGCAAGTGGTGTTTTCTCTTTTTAAAGCATCTCCCTGATTTAAATATTTCATTTAGAGTCATATTTACATTTTGGGGGAACTTAAAAAATATAATTTACCATTTTGGATTTAAGAAGAGAAGAAAAATTAAAATTCAATGAGAAAACAAAACCCATAAAACAAAAAGGCTACCCACTCCATTCATAACATTTACAACACAGTTTGTGAGGACACAATAAGAGAGCACAAAATAGATTCTTGAAACATTATTCATATATTAAAATCTCCTTTATTCATCTCTGCATATCCTACACAAAGAAAATAAAACGAAAACTTTTATAACTCTTTTTTTAGTCGTAATTTTTATCACCATATGGTATAGAGTTAATATTTATATCCTTGAATTCTACCCTAAATGTTGTAAAGTAAACCCCCAATAGAGACTGATCACTTAATAAAGGTGCTCCAGGGTCTTACTATATTAGTTTCCTAAGGCTATTGTAAAAAAAGCTTCAAAAAACTAGAGATTTAAAACAGTAGAAATTTATTTTCTCACAGTTCTGAAGGCCAGAATTTTAAAATCAAGGTGTCAGTGGGGTTGGTTCCCTCTGGAAGCTCTGAGGGAGAATCTGCTCCCTGCCTTTCTTCTAACTCCTGGTGGTTGAGGTCAAACCTTGGTGTTTCTTGGCTTGGGGCTGGATACCTTTAATGTCTGCCTCTATCTTAATATGACCAACTCTGTGTGTCTGTGTGCTTCAAATCTACCTTTCATTTATTTTATAAGAATCCTGTCACTGAATTTAAGGCCCACTGGAATCCAGGATGATCTAATCTCAAGATCCTTTCATTACAAATACCAAAATCTTTACTCCAAATAAGGTCACATTCTGAGGCTCTGAGTGGACATGAATTTGAGGGAGAGTATTCAAATCACTACATCCACCTTAGAAATTGCCTCTAAAATATAATTTAGTATCACCTGTTCTTTTTCTTTCTGTTGCTGTTGTTGCTTACATCAGACACTGTTGTAATGGTTAACTTTTAAAATAGCCTTTATTTTTCACTTCAAAATCCTCTAAAATGCCATTTTTAAAAAGGTATTTAATTTTGTTCTTATTACCAAAGCAAAAAATGTTCATTGTAGAAAACACAAAAAAGAAAATAAAAATCACTTGTAATCTCAGATCTAAAGATTTTTAATATATTAAGGTAAATGCTTTTACTAGTTTGCGCAAACATCTATATCTATGTCTTATAAGGTTGAAATCATACTGAGCATATTTTTTACATAATAATTTAGATTATCTTAAATATCATTCCACTTTACAACAATAATATGCAGTATTTATGTCATACTTAGTTAATACAAACTTTAACAGTCTATAAGCAATCTTTCAGTATCCTTACCTAAGGGAACTGACTATAGAGGGAAGAGGACCCCAGGAGAAAAAAATTTTAGGGCATATCATCTGAGTACAGGAGCTGAAGGGCATAACAGGAGTTTAGACATGAAGCCTATCACCCATGTAAAGGATGCACTAGGGAGTTCCTAATAAAGGGTCCCTCAGAGGAGTTAACCTAAATATATCATAAGACATATATCATATGAGCACCAACTACACACAAAGGTGCCTAGTACAAAATTCCAATATAACCAGTATTGCCTTTTCCCGATAATATTCTTTATTCTTTCCCAGTCTTGGAGTAGTCAGAAATAGTCCTGCAAAAGTAGACAAATTAGAAAAGATAGCATTCTTTTTATCATTCTGAGTGAGAGAGTAGGGGAAGACCAAATGGAATTGGTGAGAGGGGTAAAAGGTTGGACTTTTATATAAAACTAGATTTTTTGTTACATATAAATGAGATGACTTTAGTTCTATCATTGATCACAAAGTATTGAGTTCTGCTAGAGATTTTTCTAAAGGATAGAAAGGAAAAATAAAGTAGAAGCTATTGAAAGCATTATGGTATAAAATATTTCTAATCATATTCTGATTTCAGCTTTTTTTAATAAACAATTAATACTTATGTTTTTACTTATGTCTCTTCTTACTTCTAGATGAATCATAGAATCAATATGCAAAATTTCAAAGAGTTCTATTGGAGTTTTGACAATTATTTTTTACTTTTAAGATTGTTTCTAAAATTTATAAAGAATTAAATTATCTACAATATGATAATTACCATAAACTAGTTATACCTCTTAACTCTTCTCTAACATAATGCTCATACATTGTTTGGGTCCAAACTTTTAAAACATTCACCATTCTTTAGAATAAGTTTCATTGCTATAAATGTTCTATCACCAAAGTTGTGTTACATTCTTTCTGATTGTTGGTTTATATAAGCTTATTAGTTTTTTAAAAAGTCAATGAAGAATACAGAAATATTTTTCAGACTAGATTTAATCCATTTTTCAACTAATACTTATTTTGTGCTCACTCTCATTGTATGATTAGATTTTTGTGGATCCAAACATGAAAAAATTTCTACTCTAAAAAATTTATAATTTAATAAAGGAAGAGTGAATAATCTGTATATGAACAACTACATGTGATAGAGAAGAAATAAAGTACAATCATATGAAAACAAAGTTTCATAAACAAGAAGAGAATAAGCAATTAATTTTCATGAAGGCAATTTAGGAAATTCAAGAAGATGAGGTAGCTATATTCAGAAACTATTAAAATGGAATTTTTAGTCTTCTAGATAACCAACAACTTGACAGATATTAATATTTACATTCTCTCTGCCACTGTGATTAACAAACATCCTGGAAATTGTAATTTTAAAAAGTATATATATAATCCCTAATATACAGCATATTTCCTCTGGAGGTATCTCTTTTGCACCATATGTTTATTCTTTGTTTGATTAAACCTTTATGTTTCATGATGAATCATTAGTTTTGATATTTAGCTTGAGCCTAGATTAGTAGATAGAATAAATGTTTCCTCCAACATTACTTTGTAAAATAAATAATTTTTACATAGTTTCATTTGGAGAAATGAAACACAGTGTACATTACTCCCAAAGCAGTGAAAATAATGCTTCTGTGTACCTCGATGTTTTCAGAAGATATTAAGGATGCCAAAGCTATTTTTAAGGCCATCTATTACTGCTTTTGAATGCAGTTCAGAATCTCTACACATACAGTCTACTAAGAAATAAAGTTCTCAGTCACAAAAACTGGTAAACTTCTTGAAAGAGAAGAATATTTATTGGTGAGGAATGTTAAAATGTTAAAAATGTGACCCCATTATGGTGACATTTTTCACCTTTGAAATTACATTCCAAAGAGTGATGGTTTTTAGAAGCGACCTCTACAACACTGTCGGAGGTCAAATTTTCTTAGAATAAGTAACGTATTCCAATAGATAAATCTGAATTTACAAAACACATTCATCAGGAGGTTATTATTCACACTATAAATGATTCACTGCAGGGTTTCTTTAAGACTCTAGTAGTGATTTTAAGTAATTGTTTACAGTTCATTAACTACTTCATAGAAAAGCTAGAGGAAATAGAGAGTCTCAATGCTAAAAAATTCTGAAGATTCACCATAAATTAAAAAATATATGTTTTTTGGAATTGGAAGGGACTAAAAGAATTAGGTAGAAGCATTTTATTTTTGAGATAAGAAGCTAAGAGAAGGTACAGTTGCCCTATATCATCCAGCTACCTACCTGAATTGGCAAAGAAAAAAACTCAGCTTTTCTAAGCCACAATCTAAAAGTCCTTCTGTTATACCAAAGCCTGTTAGGTGTGGTTCGGTTTGCGAAAATGTGATCACGCAGTGACTTTTCTGGATAGATAAAGGTAAAGATATATAAAAATTTATTTCACTCACTTTCAACTATTAATGAAGAACTGTCAATTTTATCACATGCTTTATCGGATCAAAATCTAGGGACAAGAAGTAGAGCAGAAGGAATGCATAAAGGCCATTTGACAGTTTAGAATTAAAGCACTTCTTCCAAAATA
This sequence comes from Pteropus vampyrus, assembly GCF_000151845.1. Lineage (NCBI taxonomy): Eukaryota > Metazoa > Chordata > Mammalia > Chiroptera > Pteropodidae > Pteropus > Pteropus vampyrus. The sequence goes on along the minus strand of NW_011888782.1, from coordinate 38,391,719 downwards.
TAAAAAAATAAAATCAATTGAGAAACTAAGAGGTAGTCCAAGGGATTAAAATAGACCATTCTATAATTGAACTTCTGTATTACAGGTAGGATTCTCCAGGAAACGAGCCTGAGATTGACTTTCATGTTTAGAATATTTTAGGGTGTACTCCTGGAATCAACTCTAGGGGAAGAACGGAGAAGGAATCAAGATCAGTCTTGAATATACATGAATGTTCATATACTGCATTTCTTAATTATACATTTGTGTTGACATTTACATAATTCACTTTCAAATAACCATTTATTTGTTTTATTTTTTTATTTTTTGAGTTGTGAATGTTTTTATTGGGATATAAGGGATGGGTTGGAAAATGTCACTGTGGGTGGTTATGTCCCACCAAGGTACTGTCCATTCTAATCTCCCTGGGATAGCTTCTGGAGCTTTTTCTTTTTCTTGGAGCTGTCACTCTTGCTGCCAGCAGCTTCTTCAGGTTCACTGCTGAGCAGCTCCTCCATAAAAGAGAATTTCTTCTTTCTCTTGTGGACACTTTTGTTTCCTGCCTCTTCAGGATCACTAACTGGTTCCTCTTTGGGGAGACTTCCATTGCCAACTGTTTCTTCTAAATCACTACTAATCAGCTCCTCCTTGGAAAAAGATTTCTTTTTCTTGGGTTTGGCTAAAGAGGCAAGTGGGTCTTCCATTCCATTCTCCTGAGAAGCCTCCTAGAGCTTTTGTTTTTTCTTCTTTTGAGATCTTTCACTTACCTCCTCACACTCTTCTGGCATATTACTGTTTTCTGGGGATGCAAGAGCAATGGCAGCCAACTGTATTTTTTTCCTTTCTTCAAGTGCTTCTTCTCCTGTTTCTCCAGCTTCCTAGTAATCTCAGCTGCCGCTTCCTCTGCCTGAACCATGGCTTCCTTCATGACCTCCAGAGTCTTTCATGGAATCATTCCGGTCTCATAGAGAGATAGCCGCTCTACAACTTGTTCTCGAATCTTCTCTCCAAATACACTTGTGGGCACCTCAGAGAAGCAATTAATTCGTGAGGCAATACTGCATTTGTTTGCCAGGTATTGGGAGATGTGGCCTTTGGTCTTGGCAGCTGCTTGGCCAATGAAGTTGGAATGGAAAATCAGTCCATATTTTGGGGTGTTATCCTTTGTTTTCAGGGTTCTAGAAACTCAGCTCCTTTTGCTGGGCCCGGGGAATTACTCAGACAACAGGACTGGCCATCACCCCTATTCAAATAACCATTTAAACTCTTCCTGAGGATATTATTATCATCCACTCAACATAATTCAATGGACTTTATTTTTATTTAATATTGTATCTTATATGTTTGGGACAGTGGCCAGCACATAGTAGATATTCAATAAATTAATAATGACTTTTCACTTGTTTACATCTGTGTCTGTACCTCTGAAACTAGATTTTCAGTTTCCTAAAGGTAATGATCATATTTTATACTTCTCAGGCCAATGTCTTAAATATAGTAAGTGTTCAGTAATACTTATTTTTTGATAAAGAACTTTGAAGAGCTATGTTATACTACTTTCTAATACCTGTTGAGCTACAGGTAAGCACATGTCTCTGTAGATTCATGATGAGAGCTAATCAGAAATATTGGTTACCAAGTTTAGCCAGGGTTTCTTAATGAATGATGCAAAGTAGAGCATGGAAACACTGCATTGTGAAAAGTCCTAATTCACATAAAATAAAAGTACAAAAGTAAAATATAAGTCAATTAAATATTCAATTTTATGCATTTTTAAGTTTGTTCTGTTTCAGATTCTCAAAGATGTATTGGTTTTGATTTGAGTGTACACTAATTGACTCTTTATATATCTTTCTGGCAGCCTTTACACAGAAGCTCTCTTGTTCTTGTATTAGTTGTTGCTCTATTTATCAGGAGAGTCTGTTGGGCCAATAAAATTATATATCTTTTATTCTTATGAATATATAAATGGTATATTACCATATAGAAGTTGAGTAAAGACTAAAAACATGGGAAAATATAGCAAGCAATAGAAGGTCTACATTATTCTTCAATGGAAATGTAGCTCCTCTTTATCTACAATTCTCTAAATAAAGAACAGAAAAATAGTTAATATATAGGAGAGAAGCTTCATTAGTCTTTTTTTTTTCATTAATGTTACTCATATTCTGATATAATGGTAAAATAGAAGGAATCATAATAAAATTTTAAAAAATAAATTGTTTTACTTAAATAAAAACATTAAGGCCCATAACTCTATTTTAAAATAGTGCTCTATGCAGATATTATTATTTTGCAATTTTATTATTTAACCAAATAATTGAGAAAAATACTAAAATATATAGAACAAAAAGTAACCAATTAACAATCAGTAAAGTGCGTATTTTGAAAAGTGATGCAAGTGATGAGATAATTTTAATTTTTAGGATGTTTCAAAAAGGTGGCAGTTGGCAAACTTAAACTCAAGGAGTAAGTGAAGAATTCTGTAAAATACACAATTTCAGGAAGTAATTGAGTGAAAGAAAATATTTTATTGAGCTACAAGGAAAGAGTGTTTACTAGAGATGTTAAATTCAAAGAGCCTTTGACGTAGGCATGAGATGAATAAATTAGGGCAATGTAGAGCAAATGTTCTTGTGAAGAGTAGAATGATTTATGTACAAGAAATAAAAGAGGAAAAATAAGTAAAGTGATCATGGTTTTGTTTAACACTGAACTCTTGGCACCCTAGAAACACCTAAAGGTTATATTTGTAATGCATTTGCATCAACACTTATGTATAGCATGGAGTGGCAATTGGGAAAATATTTACAGAGTAAAATAATAATAGAGACCATTTATTGAGCTTTATCTTGTGTAATTCCCATTGTAACCTTATGATCTCCATTTTACAGATAAAGGACATAAGGGACAGAGTGATTAACAAAGTCCCCAATAGTCTGAAAATGAAAGGATCAGAATTTCACTCCAAGTATAACACCAAGATTGGCGTCTAGATGACTTCATATTTCAGGCCAACAAGTTTAGTTATATTTAATTTTTTTAAGAAACAAGAAGCCTTTGCAGATTTTTGAGTAGGTTCTAGGGTTCTCTTATCAGTAGTTGTGCCTCATTATGATCCTGGGTAACTTAATTATGGTAGCATCAAAACAGCTTTCTAGAATCCCCTCCTGAAATAGGATATGAACACTTTAACCTACCAAATAAATGTATTTGGAAGATTTAGAAGAAATAGAAAGACTTTTCCACAGTCTTTACACCTAAACCACTGCTATTGTAATTAAAAATGTTTGTCCAAAGAAGCCCCCTTCTTTTATCTCCCTGTGGTCTATCACTGTTACCCATATTCACTGAAAAGCCCAATGTCACCCATAGTGTTGACTAACTTCTCCCTTTATGCCAATGCCAACAGTTCAAAATAATGTCTTAATTATGCAGAATTGGCATATCATTATGAAAATCCATAAACAAAATATTTAATAATAAAATATATTAGTTATTGGTTTTCATTGGGCTACTCTTTCCAATAAAGGAGGAAAAATTTCCAGATTAACATTTGAAAGAAATATTTGTTAAGCCAACTTTGAATCTAGACTCCCTCCACCCAACAGTTAAGTGGGGAATATGACTCCACAATTATAACTGAAGCCATACTCAACAGTTTATAATCCCTCTTTCGATTCCAGCAGTCAAGGTGGAATAACAGGGACCAGATTTACCCTCTCATCTGAAAATTCTTTTAAAAGATCGGCAAAATATATGAAAATAAAGGTCATTCACAACACTGTACATCAAGCAACAAAGAACAACAATCCCTTAGAGATTAAAAAAATAAATAAATGAGATGAGTCCTGTCATTGGCCTCAGTTTATTGCATGATGAGTTTTCACACAGGGATGGAAAACCCAAATCCCCCTGAGTTGAAGAGGCAGATGAGATTCTGGGGCAGCCAACAAATTATCTGCCTACAATGATATAACCCCATAGAACCCTCCCACTGAGGCTGGTATTTCTACTTTTGCTACAAATACTAATCTTTCACCCATTACGTGTTTTTGTGTCAATCCCAGGAGACAGTGTTGCGACTTCTAGAAGACGGCAAGGCAATTAATTCCTGTTTCTTTCCACACTGGACCAGAATTTTTGGCCTGCACACTTTTTTTTTTTTTTTTTTAATTTTTGATATCTTCCCCACATAAGAAAAATATGTGAATTCTGGGTAGCCAAAATATCAAGTGTCCCCTGCAAGCATGAAAATACAGCAGACACTACTAAATGCTTCCTATGGGGAAGCACTAGGTCATTTGCATAGATGACCTCATTGAACCCATTCAACAATACCATGAGATAAGTATTATTATTTTTTATTATTATTATTATTTTTTTTAGTTTTACAAAGCAAAAGTTTTAGACAAGTCAGATAATTTGTACCTGTGCAGTGAGGGTGAATTCTGGATTTGATATGGTAATGCTCCCTAAATTGGACTATTATCCATTGTACATACCACCTCTCAAAACAACTGTACCATTGGTTACATAGTTGACAAGGAGAAGAAATATGGCTCTATCAGCCCAAATATATTTTCATCCCTGGAAAAACAATTAAAAAACAAATAAAAACCAACTTTCCTACTAATACTTTTAATTCTTGCAGTACTTGACCTAATACTTTACATGTAATATGTACTCATAAATTTTTCCACAAATATTTATTAAATTTAGAATGCATAATAATCTAATAAAGACACAATTGAAAATAAATAATTTCTTATTCTTCAAAAAATCCTCCCCCTTAACTAATGTTTACTGAAGTATGTTGGTCACCCCCAACAAAAGACTTATCCCTGATAAAACCTTAGGAACAAGTTAGAAGCATAAAATCAATTGTATTCTTATTCTCAAGTCAAATAGAATGTCAACCTGAAGAAAAGACACAATTCTAAATAGCTTTGGAATGTGACTGTGGTCACTTAAACCATCTCTTGAGTATCACTAGTATTACAGAGAAAAAAAAACATGCAGCTGGTAGAGGTATAATAAAGGGAATGTATGACAAAAGAGTTGTGTGGAGGATGAATAGCAAGGGCCACCTAGTCCCAGTGTGACAATCAGAAGGGATAGTGTAGTACAGATCAAGTCCCTGCAGGTTAATAAAAGAAACAGAAAAGCCTGGAGGGGAAAAGGTAGCAGAACTGACAAAAAGGTTGAATGATGAAAAGTAGAGAAATGCTGAGAGGGCATCACATCTCTCTAGGAGGCCACAAAAAAAGATGACTAGTAGATACTTGATCACAGTCTATAACTTCGAGTTAAAAATATAAATGAAGTAAGGGAGTTATTCACATTCTCCTAATATAGTAGAGAAAAGATCAATGCCCTGCAGTTAAAAAAAAAAAAAAGTACTTTGAATTTATATTTGGGTAAAAAAATTTTTTAATACTTTGAACAATTGGACAATAGGCTTAACTACCAAAGGAAGTCCATGAATTGATCTTCCAATAGACACCCTATGAAAGGTCAGAGAAGACATCAGCCAGACCTAAGAACTAAGTTGCCATCACAGTGGTAAGAGTAGACGAGATCATCTTTTTTCAAATAACAAAGATTCCATGACTTTTTTAAAAGAATTCCAATCATTCCTTTAAAAAAAATCCAAACATTTGCTTGATCAAACATAGTAACTCTTTTGGTGCATTTTGAAGCTCAGTAGTTCACAATGTAAGGTCAACTTTAAATGAGTACGAATATTATGTGACCAAGTATTGGGTATTTGGTTTATATCTACAAAATGGATTGTTTTTAGTGAAGACTGATTCTCTATAAATATAGTAATCATGTATGTTAGTTTATTATAGCTCATTTAAATATATGCTAATCATTCATATCAATGTAATAATATGATTGAATTCCATTATATATTCCTACCTACTCATTATCTACTCCCTTTTGAAACAACTGGTTTATTTCATAATTTCTTGGGCAAAGAAACTTTATTAAATACTACTTGTCAACACAGTTGCTGGTAATTTCATTTAAATTCTGAATGCATGGTAGATTTAAAAAATATATGAACTAGAAATGGGTGAATCAAAAGTTCCCGTCACCTGTTTTGTCAGTCTCAAATGAAATGCATGCATATGAAGTTTGGTTATATAAAAAGTCTTCATATCCATGATATATTTTAGGCAGAAATTTATATAATTCCAATGTATGTTTTTATTAGAGTCCCTAATTTTTATTTGTTTTATGAAAACAAAACAAAACCGTAACTACTTGCTTCCTTTCTCATAAGATGCAGCTTTTGAAAATTCTCCTTTGTGTACCTATTAATTACCTAGTATAGCCTGTACACAATAATAACTGATAATAATAAGCATCTTTCTATGTAAAAGACATATAAAATTAATCTACAAAATACTCATGTGAGTGAATTAGTATTATTTTCCTGATTTTATAACTAAAAAATTTGGTGCTAAGCGTTTATAATTTATCTAATATCTTATAGTTATTTTAATAACAGGGTCAGAACTTGAATTCAGGTCTGTCTGATGCCAGTGTTCATGTTTTTAAATAACCTCTTATATTGTTTTATATGTGTGTCATAGATACTTGTAACCCCTACAACGTGAAAGATATTTGATTAATTTTTATTTTCTTCTACTAAAGTAGTAAACTAATTTTAGAAAATCTCTTGGCTCTGTTTTTAACTTCCATCCTCTCCCTATCTTTGACTAGATCCCACATGCTTGGCCAGGAATTATATAATTGCATATGGCTTTGGAGGGCTAATGTTATTATTTCAAATCCTCATTCCTTGTGGCCTTCGAGAAACTGGGCAGATTTCTAAACTGTATTGAGTGAAAACATCCTAATAGAAAAAAATGAGGCTGTAGATGCTCCCACTTTTCAGGTATTATTGTGACAATTGAATGAGATAATCTATGCAGTGCAGACTGTAGACATTCAATAAATACTAATTCTCCACTTACCATCTATCCCAACATAGCCTATTACAACAAAAACTTTAACTAGATCTACGGGAACTGTCTAATGAAATAAATTTTAACGAATATGTATCAGCACATGATACTACTATGTGTTAAGTCTAGCCTGGATTGTCGTCAGCAGGGTTAGATGTTGGTCTATTAACAACAAAGAATACCAAGTCTCTACTCTAAAGTGGTTCCAAGTCTAGTGGGGAAGACAGATAATGTAAACAGATAATTATACAGCAATGTGTTCTGTGAGACAATAATTTATGTGCGCAGTGTTACTGGAACAAAGAGAAAGGAACAATTAACTGTTCAAGGACAGAGTAACCTGAGATAGACTAATTTAGAGGAACAATTAATAGAACACTCATAATTTCCTAAAGTTTAGGTAATATGTCTTGTGAGATCATTAGACAAATACAAAAAGCCCAGGATTTTTCATAAAGTAGACTATAACTAGCTTTTACTGTAGTACAAAGGCTCAGAAGCAAGAGAGCATTCTTCTTTAGTATTAATTTAGTATTAATTTTATAATGTAACTTACAGGCAAATAATTCTTGTGTATGTAGAAAAAAAATCTTAAAAATGGTTATTGAACCTGCCAGATGAAAGTCCAATGCTGCTGACTTAAAGCACCAAACCCCTCATCAGAGAACAATGCCTTTGACTACACTCTTAGAGAATAGATCCAATGAGTCTTATTTTCATGAAATGTTTCAAATTTTGTCTTGCTGCCACTATTGATTTTTTATCAGAATTCTTATGTAAAAAAGTAAATGTAGATATCATCAACCAAGGAAAGGGAGGAGTTTTCCCATGAACAAGAGAACAAATTTTAAATATCTTAATAGTAAAAG
>NW_011888782.1:38382103-38382991 GCF_000151845.1 Pteropus vampyrus | reverse complement strand
TCCCACAGCAGCCTTATTATGTCTTTATTATAAGATGATGAAACTAAGACTTAGAGAATGAAAATGAGTTTTCCAAGGACACGGAACTGATATATGTTCATGGCAAGATATACACCCAAATCTTTTTGATTCTGCATTTCAATCCTTTGTTCTTAGCCATGACGTATCTGATGTAGCCCTAATAGCAAGCTTTCATTCTTTGTAGTTCTGTATTATTTGAATGTTGCCCTAATATGCTTATTAACATTGTGAACAGGAAAAATTATGAATAGTTCTATAATTTAAAGTTATGATACTGCATGTCTAATGACTCAATAAAGGCCTGGTTTTACCACCATAATGTTGTTTATCACAAGTAAGAAGCACCTGGAATATGGCAAATTCATAATGGCCACATAATATGCACATTTGCCAAATTGTTGGATTTTAAAATTTTAACAACGGAAAAGAAAAATATGAGAAAATTTACTCAGACTCTAGTCATGTTATTCATGTAAGTAGAAAAATAGGTATGAGTTTATAAGCACAAGCCACATTCACTTAATAACATGGCAATAAAATCCAACCAAACTATTACCTATGGAAGATGAGTGCTCCAGTGACTAATGACTAGCATTGGCCTTCCATTCAAGTATATTCATTGTACACTCCATAGCTAATGGTGATGCCGATGTCTGTTTCCACAAATGAGTGGTCTTATTGAAGAAGAAGAAGAAAGAAGAAGAAGAAGAAGAAGAAGAAGAAGAAGAAGAAGAAGAAGAAGAAGAAGAAGAAGAAGAAGAAGAAGAAAAAGAAGAAGAAGGAGGGGCCAATGAAACTAATCCTGGCCCTCCAGTACTCTGAGAAACAATTTTCTCCTGAGGATGATAATGGAAGAGGTGGCGGCTG
>NW_011888782.1:38375433-38380783 GCF_000151845.1 Pteropus vampyrus | reverse complement strand
AAGAAGAAGGAGGGGCCAATGAAACTAATCCTGGCCCTCCAGTACTCTGAGAAACAATTTTCTCCTGAGGATGATAATGGAAGAGGTGGCGGCTGTATGATATTCCCAGACCTGCCCACCCAAGGATGAGTGGCTTATTAAAAAATTATTTTTGACTTGTATTAACATAAATTAGCAGTAGAAAACATAATCCACCACAAAGTACAAATTTTTGTTCAAATAATTCTATTAGTATAATTATTTTTTTGAGGAAATTAAATGTACATTATTATACTTGATGTACCACAAATTATAGAAGCAAAAAATTTCACTTACAAGGTTCTGCAGTTCTCAAGTAATTAGCCATATTGCACCCAGGAAACTAAAATTAAATACATAAATTAAACCAGTAGGGGAGATAATAACATTGTAAAAGGGGTCTGAATATAGTACAGCATGTCATACCTGAGGCTCAGCCTTAGAAAAGCCACCCTAGGCTTGGTTGTACAAAAATCAAACTAGATTTCCTCCCACAGACCTGAGTTTGTTACTGAAGCAATCACTTGGCACTCCACTAAAAGAAAATTCTACCTCTGATGAAACAGTATTTATGCAAATAGGTCTCTTTTGCCTACTTTCTGAACATTGTTCAGTCCCTTAATCTCTGTGATACTCAAGGTGTGAATTCAGCAGCAAGATGTTACATAAATTCAAAGTTATAGCTAATATTCTTTCCAATTTATACTAATGAAATGTTCAGCTCTTACTTCTCTAAAGACACACACATGGAGACATAACAAGGACATTCACTATCCTTTTTACTGGACGTAGTTTGGGGTTGAACTAATAATATTGATATTAGCTACTTTTAGTGATAATTGTTCTCCGTTTCACAGGCTTAGGAACTACTCTTTCTACTAGCTAATGTTACTTAGTTGGATGGAAAGATCAGTCTGACACTAAGCTTAAAAGCAAAAAAAAATAAAAAGAAACTTGAAATCCTCATAACAGTCATTCCTCTCTGCATATAGTCATTATTTCTGCTCTATGTTGTTATTCCTGTTTGAATCCCAGATACAGAGTGAGATTCTTTTTAAACACAAACTCTGCTGACTCCAAAGATAAACTAGAACATGAGGGGATGGGATTATCCTGCTAGTAATCTTAGTACCAGAGCCTTGTCCAATATTCCTCATATATACCTGAACATCCAATCCATAAATGTTCATTTTAACCACATGATCTTTAAATATAAACTCTGCATTACTAGAGCAGAAGAGATTTTAGGGTATAAGTTACTTACCATCAAATAAATAATTTTATCATAGTTTAATTTAAAACCCATGAAATGGGCACAAAAATGTAAAGATCTTTGTATGGCATTTTAATTTCCACCAGAGAAGTAGTTTGGGGTTGATATTTCTAGATCTGCTCACCCAGGTTTGAGCACCCTTCACTGAGGAGTAAAAAACAACTAAATGGCTTTACCTAGCCATTAGCATTAGTTAGCCTTCGTCTTTGGCTAGTATTAGCACAATGAGTACTTGGTAACAAATATGGAAGCTTGGTATGGGCCCAACATCATGGGTCCACACTTACCTGATGTCAACTGGCCAGCTACAGAGACCATTGGTGAGTAATTGATACACCACTTTCACTTAAGGTGACCAACCAGCCAATTGATTGTAAATTGATTTTCTTGGACACCTTGTATACAAGAAGGGTCAGAGATTCATTTTGACTAGAATTGATATATATTATAAATATTCTGCCTATGGATTTACCTACTTTGTCCACAGAAATACTGTTTCAGAGTATTTAATCCAATGACATGAAATCCTATATAACATATTATTGCTTTAATAGAGACATATTTTATAGCAAAGGATATTTGGAAGTTGTCATATAACCACAGTGTCCATTTGTCTTATCACATATTGTATCACCCAAAGCCTATTAAACTAGAGAATAGAATTTGAAGGCACAGCTGAAGTACTAGCTTGAAGACGATATGTTGCAAGGATAAGCACTACCCTGTAGGATGTAGTATGTACTCAAAATCAATGATCTTTTTATGGTGCAGTGTCCTCAATATGTAGGAGCTAGAGAACAAATTATGTAATCAGAAATGACCCCATTTACCATCACTCTCAGTGATTTACTTGGGAAATTTGCACTTCCCACCCTACAACTCAAGGTTTTGTGAATTTCAAGATCTTGACATCCAAAATAAGAATGATTCCCTCAGAAAACTGCAATAATAATCTCATCAAATTTCAAGCTATGACTATCACCTGAGTACTTTAAGTTCTATGCTGAGACACCAGCATGCAGGAAGAGAAGTCACTACATGGCAGGTGTAATTGACACTGTCCATCTGAAGCAGGTAGAGCTGTTGTTGCACAATGAATGATGGGAAGACTCTGATAGCTGGATGGTCCAACTGAGTGTTTTTTTTTTTTAAATTCCTTTCCTCCATTAAATTGTATATAAACAGTGACCAGGGCTAAGATCCCTCGTGGATTATAGTATGAATGAGCTAACCATAATAAGAGAATTCTAGAATGGAGACTAGAGAAATCAAGAATCACAATTTCACTGTTAGTCTCATAGTAGCTACAGCTTCAGAGGCTTTAATTTGTGCCCTAATAGTCCTCTTGTGAATTTCTCCTATGAAAAGAAGCCCACCAGAATCCTGAAATAGCTGCTCCCAGAAATAATACAAATGGGTGGATCCAAATAGTGCAAGGGATAGACCACAGTGGATACTGTGGTATGCTCAAATTGCCCAGCCTCCTCTGAATTGAAGCATTCATTCCCCCCAAACTGCTGGAAGTGAGTAATTGATGCAGGGCTATAAAAACCTAGCCTCCTTTCTCTAATTTGGTACAATTGTAAAGGTCATCCTACTTCAGAACTACTTGTGGGCTCAGGCGAGGACTTTGTTGTGATTCCATCAAAGTTTAGTTTCTTCCTCTGATTATTCCTGGTTCCTTTAGTCTCTCACAGGGTTTATTTAGAGAAAAAAAAAAAAAAGTGCGCACAAATATTCATCTCAGAGTCTGCTTTCCAGGGAAACTTACCTATGGGAATACTACAGGAAACATACCAAAATTGATATTAATTTCAATTAATATAGATTTAATTTCAATTAATATAGATTTAATTTCAATTAATATAGATTTGAAACAATAAATAGATTTGAAACAATTTAGCACAAAGGAAATAACTTAAAATAACAGAAATTTAATCTCTTAGAGTTCTGGAGGTTTTAAATCCAAAATTGAGATGCTATTAGGGTTGGTTACTACTGGAGATTGTAAAGGAGAATCTGTCCCATGTTTCTCTCCTAGCTTCTGGTGATTGTTGGCAATTCTTGACATTCCTTAGCTTGTAGATATGTGACTCCAGTATCTGGCTCCATCTTCACATGGCAGTCTCTTTTCTGTGTTTCTGTGTCTAACTTTCCTTCTTCTTATAAGGACACAAGCTTTTTGACTGAAGCCCATCCTAATCCAATATAAACTCATCTTAACCTGATTGATTCTAAGAAGGTTCTATTTCCAAATGAAGTCACATCCTAAATGTCCAAGTGATGTAAAGCGGGGAGGGCACTAGTCGACTCATTACACTGCAACAGACTAAAAGAGAAAAAATATATGATAATCTCCAGCAAGAGAGGAAAATTATTTAACTAATTAAATACCCATTCCTGATTTAAAAAAAAAAAGATTCAGTTAACTCAAAGTAGAAGGTAACTTCTTTGAGGTCAAATAATGTAAAACTTATGGCTAATGTCATATTTAATAATGACATGTTTAATGTTTTTTTCTGAAAATGGGAAACAAGACAAAAATGTTAATTTCACTAACTTCCAGCATTGTTTAATAGGAAAATGTAAAACTCCCTTTATTAAAAGGCAACCTCATCGTTTCCATAGAAAATCATAGGAAATCTATAAAATATGACTAGTACTAATGAGTGAATATAGCAAAGTTGACAGATGTAAAGTCAATATAGGAAATTCATTTGTATTTCTACATAGTCCCAGAAAAATATTAAAAAGTAAAATTAAATTTAAAACACTATCATTTACAATAAAACAAAATATTTAGAAATAAATTTTACATCAAACTGAAAAATAATACATCTAACATATATAAAAGAAGACCTAAATAAATATAGAAATTTATCATGTTATAAATTAAAATATGTAGTTAGTTAAACTGTAAATTCTCCCCTAAATAATATTTATAATCCCAAATAATATACCTTTTGTTTTGTTTTTTTTCCAGAAAAAGTAATAAGGTCATTGTAATAAAGTCGGAGGACTCCCACTACTTTATGTAAAATCCTCCTGTGAATCTATGAGCAATCAAGATAGCATGCAACTGGACAGAGAGATCAATGGGACAAAAGAGAGGTTATAGAAATCAATTCATACAGATGCCAAATTATTCTGTGGGAAAATGAAAGTTTTCTTCAATAAAACATTTCTTAATGACTGTATAAACTTTTGAAATAAAATTAACTTGAGCTTTATATCTCATATCATACACAAAAATTATTTCAACAGAGATAGGTCTAAATCCAAAAGCAAAAATTAAGTCACAAAAGGACATGATATAATATATTAGGTGTCTGATGCAAGCAAGAGATGTAGTAGGTAAATATTTCTTGGACTGAGCACAAAAAGAAAATAATGATAAACTGGATTTTATGAAAAGTAAAATTTTCCTTCTTCAAAAATCATCATTAAAAAAATAAGTTATCCAGAAACTGAGTAAAACATATTCCCAATATATATATGGAGAAAGGACTTATACTAGAGTGTATAAAGAACTGTTATAAGTCAATAACAGAAGTATAAAAAAGCAAAAAATATTTATACATTATTTAAATAGAAACTTTATAAAAGAAGATCTAGAAAGTTATTTTTTAAAGTTATCAACAAGACAAGTAATAACAAGTGTTGGAGAGGTTGTAGGGGGAAAGGAACCCTCATATTCTGCTGGGGGGAGTGTAAACTGGTATAGCCACTGTGGAAAATAGTATGGAGTTTCCTCAAAAAATTTAAGAATAGAATTATCATATGACCCAGCAATTCCTCTTCTGGTTATCTACCTTAAATTTTTGAAAACATCTATCTGTAAAGGTATATGCACCCAATGTTCATTGCAGCATTATTCATGGTGGACAAGACATGGAAACAACTGAAGTGTCCTTTGATAGATGATTGGATAAAGAATATGTGGTATATATATACAATGGAATATTACTCAGTCACAAGAAAAGATGAAATACTGCCATGGATGAAACTTGAGATAATCATGCTGAGCAAAATAAGTCAGATAGAAAAAGTTGAGAACCA
>NW_011888782.1:38371828-38373183 GCF_000151845.1 Pteropus vampyrus | reverse complement strand
GAATGCAAAAGTCTAGAAGTAAATGTTAGTGAAAGATACCTCTAGGTGCTATGACTGCCAAGTTTTTTCTCCTTGTGTTTGTTCATAATTACCTTGCTTCTACAACTACTTTTCATTTTATAATAAAGTTTTAAAAATAATGCTTCTAAAAAAGATATTATAACATGGGAATCATTCACAATATAATAAAGAAAAAATAGGGTAAAAATCATATATACACAATGAGCTCAGGATATAAATACTTCTCTATGTATATATATATATACATATGTGTATATATGTGTATACACACACACAGAAATGCATTTTGCTTAAGTGTTTTTTAATGTATACAAAATAGCATTTACATTTACTGGGAAAAGATCAGAAGGCAGAATAGCAAAAAGTTAACAGAGGTTCTTTCTAGAAATTGAATGTATGGGTAAGATGTTTTTTCTCTTTTATACTTTTTATATTCAAATTTTTCTATAATTAATATATACTACTTTTAATTGAAGAAACAAGAAAGAGTCCAAAAATGTATCAGAAAACAATTTTTCTTTTGTTTTGTAACAATACTTCCTAGAAATACTGCATAAAGCCAGACTTTTCCTACCTCAAGATGAGTTTTCCTCAAATTTTGGATAAATCTTCCATCCTCATTCAGAGAGTAAAAAAGAACAAACCTCATATATAAACAGTTTTCAGCCCAAATATGGATATGAACAAATGGAGAAAAATTAGGAGAGTTTGGGAAAGTGAAAAATGCAGCATGAAAACAAAGCAAATGACCAGATAAGCAAATGTATTTATTAAGATTTACAATTAGGTCAGCAAGCTCAAGAGTAATTATGGTTGGACTTTGCAATGTTGTAGAAGATGCCTAAGTGAGTCCAACACACACAACCTGAACAAAGACATTGCAAGAAGCCATTATCAGCTCAGCCATTACAATCAACAAAAACTGAAACATATACATATACACGCACACATAAAAGGCCATGAATCATAAACCCAGTTCCTGAAACATGGATTGACTGGAACACGGGAATTGACAAATTATTTTTAAAAAGGCAGAGGGGTGGGATGGTGGAGTGATGTCAGGTATTCCTGGTAAATTAAACTTACACAGAGAATGTTTAGTAATAATGATACTCACTCTTAAATAAAGATGTTAACTCTTTAAATTATGTTTGATTTCTAATTTCCTCTGTATTTTGCTTGAGTTATTCCTAGATATCTTTGTTCAAATTTGATAAATACAAATTGATATGGTTTACTAAAAACATACTTCACCTGAGAAGATATTAAAAACTATTATTAACATACCCATGTTCAAGTCAGAATCAATTCTTCCTCATTAAATTTGATTGCAA
>NW_011888782.1:38360441-38370813 GCF_000151845.1 Pteropus vampyrus | reverse complement strand
TATTGATGCAACTGAATAGTCCTCTAGAGAGCATCCAATTATACACAGAGGAAATGTTTTAATACATTAGAGTCTCCAAAATGTAAAAGGGCAGATGACAATGTGAACTCTCTGGTGCTTCTTCCCTATTCACATTTGCTATTTACTCTCATTTTATCAGAAGTGGATAGAGCTACATGATACCCTGCTTCGTAAAGTTGCTCATCCTTGATATAGATATTATACTAATACCATTCTCTAGATAAAGAAGTGCACAGGGTCAAGAATAATAAAGGCATAAAGTCAGGATGTATTTTAATTCCTGGTCCTCAAGAATTCCATTAAGCTATATGGTTTCCCACAACCATGATTTTACCAATCAATTACACTAATAGTCTAAAGGAAAAAACCAAACTACATTAAAGAAATAAATAAGTGTTTCTATTTAAAAGAATGAAATGAGTAACTTTAAAAACATAAACTATTATATATGAAAGTATGTGTTTCAGAGATTTTTGCAGTATTTTGTAAATATGAAAATATTACATTTCTCCTCAAATAATAACATCGTAGGTACTTAATAAATCCACATTAGAAAAGATAGGTGGAAAGATAAGTAATGAATACATTTATTTAATGTCTATTGAATATTATATTCCAAGTACTGTTTCATATATATCTGCTAATCCCCTAAGGTGCCTACCCCCAAGAAAAGATTTCTGTGGCCTGTGAGAGGAACAAGGTGGCCAGTGTGCCTAAAATATGCTGGGAAATAATACTGAATGAGCTTGATAATACAAATAGTTCTCAAATAACATGTGCTCTTATAAACCATGGTACTTGGCTCATTTTAAGAATTGAACACTAACATAATTTATGTTTTTAAAAATATTATTCAGATCATTGTCAGGTTTGCAGAGGACAAGTATGAAAATTGGGAGACTAGCCAAGGGTCTTGCCAGTGGAGGTATTGGTGACTGAGACTATGGTAGTATCTGAGTAGATGAAAAAGAGAACAGCTGATTGACAGCATGTGAAAGATTAAGAGAAGATAAACCAAGGGATTTAGTATGTGATTAGATGATGATATCATTTACTGAGCTCAAAAATACAGAGCCCAGCATACTTGGGGGAAATCAAGGTTCAATTTTGGCCATCTTATTTCTGCAATGTCTGTTATACATCTGAGATGGGGCAGTTTGCTATGAAAGAGCAGAGAAATAGAAAGACAGCTAAAGTAGGATTGTTAGGTCAAGAGAGTTTCTTGTTTTGCATGTGATTGTTGTTATTGTTGTTTCTATGTGCTTAACAGGGCATAATACTAAAGCATGTGTGTATATTCCTGGGAATCATACAGGAGAGGTGAAAGATGTCCTGGTTTCAGGATTCAGGTAAAAGGATCAATGCAAGTGTGAGGTTTCTGATAAGAACAAGGGTACAGGGTGTAGGATACAAGGGAATAGGTTGGCCCAGGATAGAAACAGGGACTCTCTTTCCATTGTAAAAAGTCGGAGGAAAAAGTGTATGGTACAGATGCAGAGTACAGGTGTCTCCTCTAACAGTTTTTAAGTATAGTGAATTCCGAGGTGTAGGACCTTGGGTGAGGTGAAGTGAGGTATCTTGTGTGAGCAGGACTAGCTGCATAAATTATAGAGGTCAAGTGCAAAATAAAATGCAAGAACTCTTGTTGAAAAGTCAGGAAAAAAGTACTAAAAGTATTAAATATAAAATTTTCTTCTGCCATCTCTCTCTCTCGTCTTGCCATTATGTGTGTTCTTTGCCATTTACTGTCAGTCTAAGAAATATTAAAAAAATAAATTATTAGCATAAATTTAATCATTAAGTTTTATATAATACAATATTAGTCTTAAGTGGAAATATAAGACATAAACTCATTTGAAGAAGTACCAAAATTATACAGTTTGTATCTCATGGCTAATCCCTAGAGGATGCCTCAAGCTGGCAAGAATAGACAATGAAATCTAGACTCAGGAAGGTTGGAAGTTAGAAACGATGGCCCTGCCAGGCATGGAATCAGCAGGGGGCATGCTCCCTTGGAAACTGGGGTCCTCCTGGGGCCAGCACAAACTGTTACTTGTTGCTAAGGGCCTCTACTTGCTACTCAAGGAGCGCTGGGCAACCCTTCTTGCCAGCTGCTAGACTGGCACTCTGCACCTAACTGGGGCTAAGGTGGGCTACAGTAATGTCAAGCCAGATATCTTTTTTTTCCACAGGTCTGCCACTCCCCAAACCATGGTGAATGGGCAATACCCATGGTCTTTAAACTTCTACACATGCCAGGATGCATCTTCAGTACTCAGAATGCACTGGATTTGGGGCAGGTTAGGAGATTTCTCCCACTCATATATAGTCTCAGCCTGGCCTGACCATGTTCTGAATACAGGTAAATTGCCAGCCTAAGGTGGGACAATTGTCACCATATCCCACCCTAAGCCCTTGTATGGGGAAAAGGACAACAACAAACGAGAGCCTTCCCCAACTAACACAACCCAGTCACTATCCTAGAGAAAGAGAGAGCAACAGCCTTCCTAGAGTGGGAAGAATGGGCAGAGTATGAGGTGTCAGAGACAGCAGGTGGCCTAGAACATTCCCAGGAGGCAAGGAAATGGGCAGAAGGCAGGATTATGCATAAGCAAGACTCTAAATCTCTGGTAATTATTATCTCATACAACTTCACTTATAAAACATAAGATCTAAGATGACATTATTAAGACAGCAACCACAGACAATCACAGATCATTAAACTAAAGGGGGTGCGATGGTTCTGAGCATAGGGCTTTGTATGTTTGCACTGGTTGTGTATCGTGAAGATGATCCTGTGTGGAAGGGTTTGAAAGAGATCATTCAGCTAGGTGTAGGTTATATTGGCTTACTCCTTCTAAACCCAAACCCATTAGCGTATCTTAATTGGGAGATATTTCTTCATGAAGCTCTCGTGTTTCTGCATATCTTGCAATCAGAAGCACTCATTGATTTCAGGTCAAGACTATCTTTTCAAAGATGTTTGTATAGTGAACAGCCTTGAAAGATAAAAATAGTAACTTTAGTCAAAGCAATGAGGAAGCATGCTTTTACCCATTATAAAAGATCTCAGCTTTCTCAGGCTTCCTCTTCTGTAAGCAGTTCATAATGTGTGCAGCTGTCATATAGCCCTCCTCATGTCTCCCTGTGAAAATTGGATTTTAGAGAACTGGCAAAAAATTAAAATAATAAAATAAAATAAAATAAAATAAAATGCTGATACGCTGGCTACCAATTAGTCTGTCATTCATCTCTGACTCAAGACTCTCATGTCTTTTAACACCATTCATTAAAGTTTTGCAGGCTAACTTGTTGGCTTGTAAGTAAAGTAAAAATCCAACTTATCGATACTTTTTGCTTTAATTATGTTCTCTCTGATCAAGACTTTCCAGGAATAATTCAATTTGCAAAACACTCTAAAATTCAGGACATTATCATTCCCATGTTAGCAGATACAGTAAATACACTATCTGGTAAAAAGCAGCATCTGGCTTTTTTTTTTTTAAAAAAAAAACAGTGATTTCACAAAGTGTGCTTTATTGGATCATAATCGATAGTACATACACACACATAAAGTCATCTAGGGTGATATAAGTTCAAAGCAATGTTGCTTTACTACAAAAATTCTAAGATCCTCTAATAAAGAAGTCTACAAATTTTTTCTTTGTACACCACCAAAATTAATTTTGAGCACATATCCCCAAAATGTATGTACTCATCTATAAATTTAATAATCGCACTATTGTGCTAATGTTATATACATTATAAGATACACAAACATAAACAAATTTAAAATATTATAAAAATGAATATTTAAAGATGTTTTCAAGTTTCTCTCCTACCTCGTACTGAATTTCTTGTGCACTCTATGATATAGACACATCCCTTTTAGAGACCACTGCTTTAATGTCTTGATATACATTAGAAATCTGAAAAAGAGAGATACCATGTGCAGAGTTTCTTGAACACATGTGACCATGGACTTTTCTTTTTAGTCCTAGTGAATCTTCTAAGATGAATATTTCTTAAAAATATTGCTGTATTCTTCAGTTTGCAGACTCCAGAGTTGTAAAAATCTCTGATGGCCCAGAGCAGTTTTATTTATTTCAATTGAGTTTGCATGACTTTATTGAGCAGTGTAGTCTCCAGCTTACCAAATCTTCAGTACTTCTGTTTGCATTACAAATCTCCTTTACTCACTTATCTATCTAACTTATAAAGTTATTTTAGTTTTTGATTCCCACTTAGATTGGTTTTAAATACCACACGAAATTTAGTGAGAAGCTTCGTAGCCTTAGACGAGCATAATTTCTTCAGAATGAGCAGATATTTTTGGCCAAGAATAAGTTGGTGATAGTTTGCTTGAATTGGACCTAAACCAAATGGTTATGCAAGGTGAGAGAATCTTTAATTCCTCTCACCACTATAGTTTTTGGATCACTTGTGCCAAAAGAAATGATTTCCAGATTATTTATTATTTTCACATTTAAAAGGATTATAGCTTCAGCCCATGGCCAAGTTTGAGGAAGATAGGTTGTTGGCTGATACAATAATTAAAGAATAAGAAACATTCATTTGTTATTTCTCTTTTTTCACCAACCCCATCAGCTAGATTCACATATTTCACACAAATTAAATATTTTAAGTTTAATTCAAAGTTATCTTATTGGATTTTAAATCAGCTAGAAGGCAAAAGATAATTTAAATATTTCTGAAATTCTTATAATGAAGGTAAATTAAACATTGCAGAGTGTGACAATTATATTGATTGAGTGTAATTTGCATTGCTTCTGTGAACCAGCAAAGGAAATGGGAGAAGAGACAAAGAAATTATGTAAACAACAAATTTAGTGCCTTCTTTCACTTAAAACATCTTCAAATATTATCCAGGAAAGGGAGATATTTTGCAAGCATTTGTGCCAACTAAAATTGTACTGACATTTGTTCTATTCCCACAGGGAAAGAATAGATGAGACAGTAATTGATTTCTTCCAAGAGGAACCATCGTCCATGACTCTCACTGTTCTTATACATCATTAGTCAAGCCAAAGAAAGTTTCTTAATGAAATTTCTAGATTCTCTTGAATCTAAAAAAAAGTATTTCTAGATGTTTCGATTGTTACATTTCAAAATTATATGATATCTTATGTTTTTGTTATTTCAACTAAATGATAGAGATAATGCATTAACATGAAATTTAATTAAAAATTGGGAAGTAATAGTGGACAGAATCCAAATAGAAGGTCTAGTGAATAAGGTATTGAGAAGAAAATATTTTGTCATAGGTATAACACAGTCATAATAATGCAATTTAATTACTCTACAGAGGGTAATATATTGGAGACAGATAAAAAATAAGATATTTAAATGGTTGAGCCACAGAGGGTAAGGTAGACATAAAAATTGTCCATCATAAGTGTTTTTAGTTCATATCCAAATTCCTCTCTTAAATTTTTAATAGTTAAGAAGGACATTTTCTAATTTAACCTTGCAATTGAACTGAAAATCTATGGTAAACAACAGAAAGGAGCCAGAGGCAGAGAGGATGATAAACATTTAGTCTCATATTAAACAAACAAACAAACAAACAAACAAAATAACGGTTCCTATTACACTCAGTAGGACCTCAGAAAGCAGTGTGAAATCTTACCATCTTATCAGAGTTCACTCTCTGTCATCTGTATGTCTGTGTGTGTGTGTGTATATATACAGTATATATGTGTTTATAATACATATAAAATTATGTATTCCATCACATTGTATTTTCGTGGGCTGTTACTTTTGGCAAGCTTAGATGATCTAGGATAGAGAATTATATAACAAAGAACCACTTGTCTAAAACAAAGTACAAACACAGGGGATAGAAGCAAGGTATCAGTTGAACAGTACAACTTTTCTATCCCTCGTTATCGATGGTATAACCAACATTTTAAAAGATTAAAGATCTATTTATTGAAATGTAGAACATTGACTCTCTCTGTTTTTACTGCATGTTTGCCAAGGTGGTGACTAAATTAATAATTTGATTGCAAGATATGAAGTTTATTAATAATGTGGGAGAAGCAAATAAGCAGAAAGAGTTTACTGAACAGCGATAATGGTAGTTAGAATCAAATATTAAAATCACCTCCTTTGCATAACTAAATTCAGTGTTGAATGTATGGAAACAGAAGAAACTAATAACAAATTTGCTTGACCTTCTTAAAGTGAGGAAACTACAAAGTTATGTAAATACTTCTGAAGCTATGTAAATACTTTGGAAGTGAGGAGGGAAGGTGAAGTTAGGACAATGGGCTCATAATTAAGCTGACATAAAGAATCGCCAGTGGAAATAATGCAACTCTAAAAATCATTAACAAAAATGACTGGGCATCCAAAGAGTAATGTACATTGATTCAAATACTGAATACCTTGAGTTGAATTTCTAACTTTTGTTTCTTAAAGAAACATCAGACCTTATTATAGCAATGTTGATTTTTCTCTTTTCCCTATTCCATAGCCACAAGCATAGGTTCTACTCATACTATCAGAATCCATGTTCAACAACTATAATCCATGAATTTGACAACATTGGTCCTATGTTTCCTTATTTGAATGAGCATATGAGTAACCTAAACTCTGATCACTGTCAATACAGAATGGTCATATTTACCTAAGCAGTACTAACTTTATTTAATCTCATCATAACCACTTTTCTGCTGATGAATTAAATAGCAAAATGTTGTTTCAGGTTGTATGTTAAGGCTGTGCCCTAGAGAGAAAATCAAGAATCAGCTTAGTCGACAGAGTTGCATTTCCTAGCCTACGTTTGATTGAATGTGTTCTGTCCACGAAGTGCTTTGGAGCAAAGATGGTAGGTGATATATAATAACTAAATAGAATTATATTGGGGTACTTAGGGAGGGAAACAAAAGAAACATGACCATTTATTGATATTGCCATCATGCTGTTCTAAGGAAAACGTATACAAAATATGAGCAGATTCAATTATTCATTGTTTTTTAACATAAGCAAAAAAACAATCACTTGTGGAAATATCTTTTTAAAATATTTATTTGATCATCAAGTTTTGCATCGAAAGTACCCAAATTCATTAATTACCTTTACTTCAGTTTTTATGCCATTTAATCTTTTCTATTAATACTTTAAAATCACCTAATTATTTCCTTTCAACAAATTTAAATTGCTTCTAACAATATTGATAAACTTAAAAAATACCAGAAGAAATAAGCCGATGATACCAACCACCCTAAAAAATTATTAGAGATGATAATAAATTATTGTTTAAACCACTAAGTTTTTGGATGGTCTTTATATCTTAAAAACTAGCATAGGAAAATAATAAAATTTTTGAAATTTGTTCAAATTTTTAAAATTTTCCCATATTGATAACAAAATGTGACCACAAAAAAAATGTTGGAGTTCAGTCTCCCATGAAATATTGATAGAAAAATCACACACGCACACATGCACACACACGATATTGTCAAATAGAAGTCATATATTAAAGAATTATAAATACAAACAAGAATAGTTCATCCCAGCAAAGTATAGTGCAATGCTAGGAACATTATGAGTTATAAGATTTTCTCACAAATAATCAGAGGTAATAAACTGAAACAACTTTTAGGGAGGTAATATGTCACTATCAAAATTTAACATACTTATGCTAGTTTATCTATCTAGTAATTCCATTATTAGGTATTTGTCTGATGGAAAGATTGAAATAAAAATATAGCCTAATATACACAATATAGATGAATGATTGTAGCATTGTATATAATAGTTAAAAACTGAAAAATAAATGTAAATACCTATATATAAAAAAGAGTTGCACAATTTATAGAAAAGAATTCTTATTAGAAGTTTAAAATACAAATTAGATAAGTGCTTATATCTCTAAAATGTATTAAGTGGGATAAAAAATGTATGCTATAAAACACTATAGAATACACTTCTGGTCAAGATAGTGGGTTAAGTAAATGTGGTGATTGCCCCCTCTCACAACTACATCTGAATTATAACTAAACTACAGAATAGCTGTCATTGGGAGTCCCCTGAAGTCTAGCAGAAAGAAAGTCTTACAATTGGAGACACAGAAGAGGCCACCTCAAGAATGGTAGGAGAGGCAGAGATGCAAATGGGCCGGTCCCACAACCTTGTGTGGTGGTTGAGAATTAGGAGGGATTTCTAGGCTGCAGAGGTCCTCCTGGTGAAGCGAGGGGTCCCAGCCCCACGCCAGGCTCCCCAGCCCAGGATTCTAGGTCCAAAAAGAGAGGTCCCCACAATTTCTGGCTATGAAAACTAGCAAAGATTGTAGCTGAATGAGACAGAGGGCAGCTGGAGTCACAGACATTCCTCTTAAGGAGTTGATGAGAACACGTACTCGTTGATGAACTTACTCTGAACTACAGCACTGGAGTAGCAGTTTGAAGGCACCAGGGACAAATGGGGCAAGGACTGGAAGGGCAGCTTTCACCAAGAAAGAAGTACTGGCAGAAACCATTGTTTCTTTGTTGAACCTACCCCCTCCTGCTTCCCAGCATGTATGTCTAAGTCTCCATCAACCTGGTTAACACTAATCCTGGTAATTCCCTGAGACCCAGCCCAACCCAACTTGCTGACCTACTCAAGCTACTTTCAGTGGCTTTTCTGTCAAAGTCCAGTTTTGGCTCATGCTTCAAACTTTCCTCAAATCTACCAAAAGTTCACAAAACTTAAACAAGCAGTATCTGGCCTTGAGTGCCCTGTACCTCTTCTTGAGCAGCCCGAAGCCCGGCACTAGCAGCAGCCAGCCTTGGTTCATGGCAAACCTCTCAAGACACCTCCAAGGCCAGCTCTGGTAGCAGCCATCTTCAGATTGCTTGCTGACTTTTGCCAAGTGGCCCCAGGCAGGGGATAGGCTGCAGCTGAACATGGCCCCAGGGCCGGCATGCCTGGTTGCCTTTTTCAGACCAAGCTGGAGCACCACCCAGGCTGTATTTGAGGATGACACCCAAAGGCAGACTAGGAAGGCACTATAGTTCTGCTAAATTAAATCCTGCTACATAAGGTCAGTCCCTCACTGGCTAGTCCTCATAACCAATCAGCCTACAGGTCAATCCCTCTCATTGACATGCAAACAGCAACCAAGGCTCAACTACAACAGGAGAGAACACTCAACCCATACAAAGGACACACCTGGAGCACCTGGCTCAGGTGACCAAGGAAGACTGAACCTCTGGGTCCCCACAGGACACCTCCTAAATAAGGCCACTCTATGAAGACTGTGAGACATAGAAGCCCTATCTAATACATAGAAGCAAATGCAGGGTGGCAGCCAAAATGGAGAGACAAAGAAACATGTTTCAAATGAAAGAACAGAGCAAAGCTCCAGAAAAGGAACTAAACAAAACGGAGACAAACAATCTACCAGATGCTCAATTCAAAACATTGATTATAAGGATGCACAATGAACTTAAAGGAAGAGTAGAAGAACTCAGTAAGAATTTTAACAAAGAGATAGAAAACATAAAAATAAAGACAAAAAATGTAGAAAAGAACCAGTCAGAAATGAAGAATACAATAACTAAAATAAAGAATACATTAGAGGAAATCAACAATAGATTAGATGAAACAGAGAATCAAATCAGTGATTTAGAACACTGGTCCCTAACCTTTTTGGCATCAGAGATCAGTGCTCTTATGAGACTCTAATGCCTGATGATCTGAGGTAGAGCTGAGGCAATGATGCTAGTGCTGAGGAGATGCTGCAAATACAAGTGAAGCTTCACTCACTCGCCTGCCAGTCACCTCCTGCTGTGTGGCCCGGTTCCTTACAGGCTATGGACTAGTACCATGGCCCAGGGACTGAGGACTCCTGATTTGGAATATAAAGTAGCAGGAAACACCAAATCACAAAAGCAACAAGAAAAAAGAATCTACAAAAGTGAGGGTAATTTAAGGATAAACGTTAAGCATACCGACATTCGCATTATAAGGATAACAGAAGGAGAAGAGAGACAGCAAGGAATTGAAAACCTATTTAAAGAAATAATGATGGAAAAATTTTCTAACCTGGTGAAGGAAATACACATACAAGCCCAAGAAGTGCAGAGAGTCTCAAACAAGATGAACCCAAGCAGGTTAACAATGAAATACATCATAATTAAAATGCCAAAATTTAAAGACAAAGAGAGAATCTTAAAAGCAACAAGAAAAAGCAGTTAGTTATCTACAAGGGTAACTACATAGATTATCAGCTGATTTCTCAACAGAAACATTACAGGCTAGAAGACTGGCACAAAATATTCAGTGATGAAAAGCAAGGACCTGCAAAGCTATCACTTATAATCAAAGGACAGATAAAGAG
>NW_011888782.1:38349053-38359151 GCF_000151845.1 Pteropus vampyrus | reverse complement strand
AAGCATACATAAGAAACCGTTAAAGCTATTAGAGTAAGTAACTTGGTGACCGGGATGGGAAAAGAGGAAAAGTAGAGAGAAATTTATTATTCATATTAGATATTTCTAGTATTTGTTTTAATTGTTATAGGCATAAGTTACTTTATCAATAAGTATCAATAAATACATATATCAACGTAATATGTATATCTATATATATGAGATGTTTATTTATTGTTCTCAGCACTTTCTGATGTACTTACTTTTTTCCCTCATAAACCTCTTGTCATCATTGCAGACAGGTAGTCAAGAGTTTTTCACAGTATCTCTTTTTAAATAAAATTTAACAATTTTTTATTAAATCTCTTAACTATTAAAAGAGGGTCAATGTAAATCTGTGTACTTTTGAAACATTTTACTTCTAGAAATATTATCTAAGGAAATGTTTGGTAAATGATAGTTTTATCAATTAGTGGATGGAGAAATCTATCAGGTAGAAATCAACATTTTATTAAAAATGTATTAAGTAGAATAGAATTAATAGAATAGAATAGAAGTAAAATTGAAAAAAATCAAAGTTCAGCAGATGTATAAATAATGAGTAGTGTACTGGGTAAATTTCATGTGTATGTGTATATATTTGGGGGCATGCATGGATTTTGATGAAGACTCATGTTTTTAAGATTTTTCCCTTTAGATAATGAACCATCAACCAAGAACGTACAGCTACTTTGCCATAGATTATGATTATTGGCTGGGTAGGTGGTACCACCCTATGTTCTGTTTGCTTTGTACATTTCAATGCTACAATACTTGGTGCTAACTGAGAACCTAAAACTCTAGCAATAACAAAAAAGATTAATAACTTCCCAATTCATAAATTTTGGAGCCCTTTACAGAATTGAAGTCATAAGAAAACTAGATAAGCTGTATTCCATAAGGTAACAAGCCCCTTTGAGAAGCAGTACACACTGTTTCATTTCACAGCAAGACAGGAAGAGAGGAAGAAGGAAGACTTCATAGAAGAAAATAAGAAGAAAGCAACTGAAATTTAACAAAGTAATGAAGACTAAGTATGAGCCAATATAACAGTTTAGAACACTTGGGAACCCCAGATACAAGTGAGGCCTCCATGGGGTCCTCATGGAAAATTGGGAGCAAGGCAGAATTGTCGATGCCACCTAGATAATGTGTATATCCAGAGCTGGCCTACATTTGGGAGTGGAGCAGCAGAGCCTGGAGGTGGCATTCATGTTTCATGACAAAACAACTTGGTGATCTTCTGCACTGCAGGACAGGCACAAAATCTTCCCATATCTTGAAACCTTCTCTCGTGCAAGACAAAATCTGTCTGCTGTTAGGGAAGAAGCAGAATACTTCCCATTACCAGGACTTATCGTGGCACCCACCTGGCAAGTGCAATTGCCACTGGGCTAGGCCAGTACTAACAGAGGCAAAAGCCATCTGCCAGTGAGAGAGAGGCCCAAATATCTAAATATGCTCAAGATCCTGCACCGACAGAGGCAGAGTTCACGGCAATGGAGGAAGAGAAAAGGGGCTCAGGGAACATTCTTAAGTAGGGAGAATTGGTTAATTGTCTCTAGGGAAGGAACAGGAATGCATTACACTTTACTTGAAATGTAATAATATTTGAAAGTAGACTCATGAATTCAAAGTTTATATTTAAATACTAGAGCATGTTTTCTCGATCCTGGCACTATTGACATTTTGAGGCAGAAATTTTTATTTGTTGCACTGTAGATGTTTAGTTGGATCTTTGGCCTCTGCTGGCTGTACACCAGTAGCATCTCTTGGTGGTAACAGCCCAAAGAGGTCTCCAGTATTGTGAAATGCTCACAAATATTAAGAACCACTGGTCTAGATCAATGATGGATGGCTAGATAGACACATAGATAGATAAATAGATAGATAGGGTTTAATTATAAGTTAGTATAGGAGATAAAACTGAATTATAAAAAATAATCAATTTTTAAAGAGGCAAGAAAGGGGGAAAAAAAAGGACTAGATGGGCAAAATAGAAAATAAATAACTATACAGTACACTGAAATGATCTAAGCACCCCAAATAAAAGTTAAGAATTGTATTCCCATTTAATCTCAAAGCACCTTTCAAATTTGACATTTTGGGTATCTCAGATGTTAGTGAAGATGTGGTGATACCTGACCCTCATTCCCGAACTCCCTGTTTTCCCCCTTTTATAGGTCCCCATCTCACAGTAACCACTTTAGTTATCTTACTTTTTAAAGTAGATCACTTAACTCTTCACCAAAAATTCAGGGCTTAATATTATCCATCAAAAAAAAAGTCGTTTTTTTGTGTGCGTTTTGTTAATAGGTGCTTTACTTACTCTGGGTTCTCTTAAAATGAACTTGAATATTTCATCATCCGCTTTTTCCACAGGCTCCATACAAAGCTTCAGGAGGGCAGGCCTTCTAGTTCATTTTGTTCAGTAACAATGTTCAAGTTGTAAGTACAGTGCCTGGAACCCAGAACTCAAGGAAAAATATTTGTTGAAAAATGAATGAATGAATGAATGAATGAATAAATAAAATGTTGCAGTAATAGGTATTTATTTTCCCTTGAATTTAAACTACCACTTCTCAAAGGAAAAGATTTCACCTCTCATTTTTATTGTTTTTGTTATCATTTTTATCCCCATCACAGATATAACAAGGATTAATTTATTAACATATTATTTTTGAGTAGAAATTATTACCCAAAACACAATTATAATTGCCAAGAAAGAATTTTTTTTTAATTTAGTAGACAAGACTCCTGCTCTCTAAGAGATTAAAACTTATTCATGGGATATAAAAACTGAATATATCTAGAGAATAGCTACAATTCAATTTGTCAGTCAGTAGAAAACAATCTACTATAAAAATGAAAGGCATGATGTGAGCGGTATAAGAAGTGAATCCAGGGAGAAAGTTATTTTTTTAATAAAATATTGAATTAGATGCTGGAACATGGATTGTTGGCTTATGGGGAAAAAAAGGACATTTTTCAAAGATTAAAAAGCTGATGCTAAACATAAGAAAAAATGAATAAATTTTGTTAAAATGGAACAAAATATTAGGGATGAAAAACAAAATATGCAAGTGTAAGATAAATGATAGAAGTTCAATGCTTAGGTGAGAATATGAGGAAATTTGCCAATAAATCCAAATACATGGACTAAGAATTCATAATGCAATTAACAATATCTCCTAAACTGTTTAATAAACATCATTAATATTCTTCTTAAATATATAGCTTTGGGGCACAGTAAGCTAATCCATTGGTATATTCTTCTACCCCAAGCAAATGGCAGTGGACACAGATGACAGGATGAAGGTTACCAGAGAGAAAGAAGGGTAGAGGAAGATGAAATGGGTAAAGGGGGTCAAATATGTGGTGACAGAGGGAGACTAGACTATGGTGGTGAGCATACAATGCAATATACAATTCTACACTTGAAACGTATATAATGGTATTAACTAATGTCACCCCAATAAATTTAATTTTAAAAAGTGAAATTCTAAAAGAAAAACACAGCTCAAAACTATGATAACTCTGTAAACAAGATATGTAATATAATTACACATTACTGAGTTAGAGCAAACCATGTGTAGGAATACTGGACTCCAGTTCAGAAATATGCAGTGACAGATGGGAATTTAGCTCCTATAGAGTAATAGGTGCTAAGTCCTGCATACAGGACAGGAAATCAGATGTCATAGTTTAACAGGTCGAGATTTGAAGGAAACCTGCTTGAATTTAAACCCTGAATCTACTGTTAACTAACTAGGTGTGACCCTGGGCAAAACGGAGAAGTTAATAACTACCTCATAGGATTGGATTGTGTTAAGATAAAGCACTCAGAAGAGTACTTGAAAATCTAGTATGTATGTTAGAACTTATTCTTTCTCATCTATTTAAAGATGAAACTCTAGCATTGCTCTAACTCGTATCACAAGTTTGTGCTTCTGCCAGATCATTCCCAACAGTATGCAAACATATCAACCTTACTATCCCTGCCATTTCTTGCTCTCTTTTCCAGCAAAATTCTTTGAAAATTGTGCTATGTTGCCTCCAATTCATCTTCTATTATTATCTTTTAAAGTCACTTCGAGTGTTTTTCACCTCTATCACAGGAATGAAACTTCTTTGTCAAGGTTGCTAATGACTGCCTCATTTGGATGCTAAGGTCCCAATCTTATCTGACCAATCTACAACATTGATCTAACTCATCTTTCCCTGATTCTTGACAAATTTCCCCTTCTCTCCTTGGCTTCTAGGATTTTAACCTCTTTTTTTTTTCTCTTCTTACTTCATTGATTACTCTTTTTCTTTATCCTTTTTCAGTTCTTCTTTGTCTCCCAGATTACTAAGGTAGTTATGATGCAAGGCTTACTTCTCTCCTCTCTCATGCTCTCTCCTTTGATAATCCTATCTGGTCTGTGATTTTAAATACTGTCTATGTGCTGAAAACTCCCTAACTTATGTATCTTATTTAGATCTCACTTCCAACTCTAATTCTTAAGTCCATTTGTCTACTGGCCATCTCCATTTAAATGTTTAAAAGACATCCCAAACTCAACAGATCAAAAATTTAATTTATAATCTCCCCAGCTGCACCTGCAGAAAATTGCTCTATTGTAGCTTTTACATTTACAGTTGATGACAAATCCAATCTTCTAGTTACATAAGCAGAGAGAGAGAGAAATGAGAAAGAGAGATTGAGAGAGAGAGAGAGAACTTTGGTTCATTTTTCTGTAATATAACATATAAAATTAATCAGCAAATTCTGTTGGTTATTTTTTCAAAATATATCTGGAATATGACTACTTCCAACCAAATTCACTGCTACCAACCTAGTATGAATCACCTTGTCAGGCTACTCTAATGGTTTCCCAAGTACTTCCACTCTCATACAGTTATAGTCTATTCTGAACACAACATCAAGAGTGATTCTCTTATGAGCTTATGGTAGATCATCTTACTTCTCACTAAATTTCTCTCCAATGGTTTGCCATCTCACATAGAATAAAGTTAAAGATCTTACAATGGTTGATAATGCCTTTATGATCTACCCTACTTCTGATCTTTACATCTTGAAATTCTACTGCTCTTCTCCTGCCAGCTGAATTAGTCATCTTACTCATCCTCGTGTGTGGCAGGCACACTCTTGCTCAAGTGGTTCCCTGAGCATGCGTTCTAAGCTCTCCATTGGACTATTTCAAGTGTTTACTCAAATTTCACATTCTTAATAGAACTTATCCTAGCACTTTATTTAATACTACAACTTGCTCCCACTCCCCCACTCCCAGTTCATCTTTCTGTATTATATTTTTTCTTTTCTAAATTTACCTATTATCTCCTAGCATACCACATAAAATACGAATTTGTTAAGTTTATCACTTATTATCTGGTTCCCTTACTAGCTTTACAAGGACAGATAACCTCTATATTTTGTTCCTAATGTAGCCAGGTACAGAAAACAGTGTCAGGCTCAAGAATTAATGCTTAAAACTTTTGGAAGCATTTCTATTGAAATTTGTAAATTAGTCGAAGATACCCACTATAAAAGCTTAAAGCAAACTGAAAATACTAGGCAAAAAATAAAATAAGAAAATAAAATGAGTAATATAATATTTGGTAAAAGAATGCACAAATTTGTTATAGTTTATACAGTTATCTACAGAGAAAACTGAACTTCAAATTTTCTAACAAGGGGATTCATCAGTAATGCTAGATATAAGAAAAACTTTGAAAATAGTGCTTTCATGTGCTAGCACTGATCATTTTAAAAAATGTAATAGAATCTAGGAGAGGGTTGAGGGAATGGATGAAAAAGATGAAAGGGATTAAGAAGTATAAATTGCAGGTCATAAAAATGGGCAATATAGTTAGTAATATTGAATTAACTATGTATGATGTTAGATGGGTACTAGACTTATCAGGGATATCACTTCATAAGGTATATAAATGTCTACTCACTATGTTGTACACATGAAACTAATACAATATTATATTACAACTGAAATTAGAAAATAAATTAATTTAAAATAAATAAATACATAAGCAAGTAGATGGAAGTTTCTAACTCAAAAGAAAAAAAGGGCCTCATCTCATTTAGAATTACAGAAAGGGGAAACATACAAATACTTAAGAAGAGAGATAGTAGAAGTATAAGAACTTTATGAAGAAAATTATTAAATATTATTAAAAGACATTTTAAAATACTGAAGTAAATTGAGAATAATATATAATATATGCCACTGTTTCTATAAATACAAAAACAATTGTTTTTATTTCGGTTTCATGAAGTTACTCTCCTGTCCAACTCTTCTCATTTTAAGGCTTTTATTCATGATGTTTTCTCAGCCTGCAATACTTTGCATTTTTGCCAAAGGCCTTAAATGAGCTCTCACACTAGGTTTACCCTAGTAGGTTTATGCTTCTGTATTACCCTATATTTT
Source organism: Pteropus vampyrus (assembly GCF_000151845.1). Lineage (NCBI taxonomy): Eukaryota > Metazoa > Chordata > Mammalia > Chiroptera > Pteropodidae > Pteropus > Pteropus vampyrus. Next base: position 38,352,687 of record NW_011888782.1, on the reverse strand, counting down.
AACTTATTAAACATGTTACATGTCTGATTTTTAATTCAATGTTTGTCTTTTCCATTAAACTATAAAATCAATCGCCATTTGTTCACCATTATATCTCCAGGGCTCAATATAAATAGAAAATAGTAGACTCAACATTTCTTTCATTCATTCATTCATTCATTCATTCATTCATTCATATTGTGTTTGGCTTTTAAACATTCATTTAATTAAGTACAATGCATTTTTGCACATCTGCTAATGTTAATGAATAATAAAAATACTGGTCAAAGTTGTTTTGGGTTTATGTTTATTTTCATAAGTTTGATTAATTGATCTAAGAGAAACTGTAGATAACTTTTACTGAAGAATTTCCCTGCTATTTAAGTAAGTGATGTGTAGAAATTATGATTTCAGTATTTCTTAACACCATGATAAAGCAGTGTTTTTACATGATTCGAGTCAAAGAAAACTGAGTTCCAAAGAGGTCACTTACCCAACAAGCTCTCTAGGTTAGACACTGGCAGATAACATGCTGTAAGTTAGGATGAATAAAAGAGTTTGAATAATACATATCAAAACATTGTAGCCTCAAGTGTTACTAAATAAGAACGGCTGAGATGAACATTTTCAAGCACCATTAATAATCCTATCACATACTTGTGCCATTTAGAGGGCTGGAGCAATTGAGTGATTCACCACACCCACCACTAATCTTTCATTTCCAATGCTATTTACTCTGATGTAGGATATTAATTAAATCTATACAGATATAGTCTCATGAAGTGCTAAAGCAAACACTTGAAGTAGTCTCATTGAGACTGATATTAACATCAAGTTCATCTACAAAATCCCCTGAGTACCTGAAGAATACATACTTTAGGTTTTGAAAATATTAGGTGCCGACATTTCAATTTAGTTAAGTATTTTGTTTCGTTTCCATAATCTGTTTTTATGCACTGCTTTTTCATTTTTAAAAAATGAAAGTGACTTGAAATTAATTGCTTTATTGCATGAGCCTTACAAAAATCTCATGCAGTTTATAAAGCACACTCCATTTTAAAAGATGCTTGTGAGTAAGAAAAACTAACTGCACTATGTTTTTATGTGTAAATGTCCCTTTAGTGGAAAAGCGTCTTCTGAACTTAGGCCAATTATGATAAAGCTGTAAGCATATCCCAGATGTTTTGACTTTCAATTTTCCTTCAATATTCAATCACAGAGGCCATATCAGATAGTCTTCAGAAAGTTCATTCTACTAAGTTTTCCACTACAAGCAATTTCTAAGAACCTCTAAAGTATGCACATGTGCTCTTCAAATTCCTACTACTCTTCACCACTGGCTTTCATTTTGGACCATTGATGCTCCCCAAACCTGCTACTAGTAAGTGGCTTCCTGAAATTCCTGTCACTTTCACAAAACAAACATTGTTAATGAGCTGCTTCTTTCATCTCTCACAGTAGGCCTTAGCTCAAGCCATAATATTTTAAAAAATATTTTCACTGAAGGGATAACAAATGTAAGCTGAGAGCATAGTCTATGTCCCAGTCTAGCTCTAGCAAACTGACACAGGGAAAACCAGCTCGGCCTCCACCAAAATTATCTCCCCTCTTTAGTGTCACAGTACAGTTTTGTTTCCATCCCAGAGACAAAGATAAATCCTCCTTCAATCCAAGACTTCATCCTTCCTTTCCTTAGAATTTAACTCTTCTCAAGACAAAGAGTTTTTAATTTTCTTTATAGGGAAATTCTCATCTCCATGTACAAAATAGGATCTGGGAATCGAGACAATCGTACTACTTGACATTATTTCCTGTATTTGGCTCATAAAACACTAAACAGTGGCATACTAATAAAGCAGCATAAGTTGGACTGTGACAGCCTCAATCTGGCTAGCAGTTTTGTTTCTAATATGGGATGAATACACTGTCAGACTTACGCATCTTTCCTGGAGTGATCTGTTCTTCCAGTAAATGTAAGTAAATGTTTGGATGTAATAAAATACCAAATCCCAAGGACAAATCATAGTTTTCAGTCATGGGATACCATAAATTCAGACTCAATAAAAAATAATCATTTCTCTTTCTCGGCAGGGATACGGTTTTGCATAAGATAAACCAAACTTCTGTTATTAAACAGAACACATCTCGGTTGGAAGCAAATGCATTTTGATTACTTCTCTTTCTCAGGGCTGCACTACAAGGAGGGAGTAGATATTTGTTTTATACATGCATGAGTGAAAGACCAAACCAGAGCAGTAAATTCCCTAGTCAGTGCAAGTTTCTACCCCTAATCACTTGATCTTCCATTAAACTCAAAAATGGCAGTTTTTAAGTACTAGCATTTTAAAATTCAAGCTTCATTATACACTCACACAAAAAGTACTGCATACTTCCTCTAACTTCTATTACTTTCCTGCCTGGTCACTGCTAATTAACCTCTTTCTTTCTAAATCTTGTAAATCATTAAGCAATTAATCATTCGCTGCCTTGGAAAATCTTTTCTATTGTTTCCCAGTATTGCTTTTAATCACACATTACTGTCTCATCTCTCCAACTCAATTGTATACTTGGAGGGTACAATTGGCGGAAGGGGAACAGATTTGTGTCTTTCAAGTTACATTGAACTGCTTCTCTTTATGCAGTAGGTGACCAGTAAATAGATGGCGATCCTATTTTATGAACATATTCAGAATAAAATTGTCTCTACTGTCTTTTATTAACCTTAAGATATCATCTACAAGTTATCTTCATTTTGGTACCACTGACTATTAAATATGCTATCTCAGTTAATATTGTCATTCTATATTCTAAGTTATAAATGACACCAAGTTTTAATAACTTTTTTTCCTTATTGTCTCAGCTAATTGTCCAACAATTTGTCTAAAATTTTAGCCTGTATAACCTTACCCCTTTCTTCAAATCTTCTGTATTTTCTTCAGCTTAGTACTCATCTGGAATATCCTAAGGACTACTAGTAATTCTCCATATCATCAGTCAATTAACATGACTATTCATCATTGTTACTAATCTCATCAACATATTGCTGAATATAAAATTGATTATTACCTTCTTGTTTAAAACATTCCAATGTTTTCCTATTAAAACCTTAGTTCAGTATCAAAGATCTTCACAATCTGGTCTCATTCTTCTCTCGAGACAGACATCCATGAAATTATATTATACACACGCATCCTGCCACATTGAGATTTCCAATTCTTCCTGGATACAATACTTAACTTTGTACATGTATATGTTTTGGCATTAAACAAAAGCTTGTTGGCATGATTTATTCCTGTAAAATCTCATTAGTCCTTCAAAACATGGGTTAAATATTACCTTCACTGTAAATTCATCTATGTCTCTTCTAGGTAGAATTATTAACAGCATTCTAATTTGTATTTTGTTTGTTTGTTTGTTTTTAAATTAAGTTTATTGGGGTAACATTGGTTAATACAATTATATAATTTTCAGGTGTACATTATCATTTGACATCTGCATATTCTATTGTGTGTTTACCACCCAAAGTCCAGTTTCCTTCAGTTACCATATATTTGATCCACTTGATCCGCTTTACTCTCCCCTTAAACCCTATATTTGATCCCTTGTACCCTGTCTACCTCCCCCTTCCTCTCCCACCCTACTAGGAACCACTAGT
>NW_011888782.1:38327883-38348078 GCF_000151845.1 Pteropus vampyrus | reverse complement strand
TTAACCAGGTAAATTCCAAAGATAGACAAGCTTCTCCAAGGGAAAACAAGGTACAAAAATGTCACATCTGTGGCAGAGCATAGAATAGACATTAGTTAATGTGTAAACAGGTAAGAAGTAATAGCCAAATTTTGTGTAATTGTTGAAGTGGTAGACAAGTTTGTCAGCTTGAAATAACTGAGTCCAGGACAAAAGGGAAGTCTTCACTCACCTGAAAAACTTTCTCATAGGTCTTTACTGAGTGACAAAAAAAAGGCTAAGGGAAAGACGTGAGCAGAGAGTGAGGGATGCAGGTATGAAGAGGTAATTGGAGTGGGGAAGAAACAGTAATTAAATCGTGTATATTTCTCTAGACTTTTCTGTCTCATGAAGCAAAAGCTTTCAGCCTGCTCATATAAGGGCAGCAAAATCTGCCACACCTGGAGCATAGGCAAAGACTTTGTAGCTGGGGGACAAGTAGAGGAACAAGCTGTTTCCTCTAGAAGATGACAAGAAACGAAGATGTCAGGACATCATTTGGGGCCTAGAATCTTATATTTATATCAAATAGTGATCTCTTATTGCTACCTGAGAGGAAGGAAACTTCCATAAAAATGAACCACAAATATAAGACATTTGTTTAACTGTCATGGAAATGAGGCATTAGAATGCTAAGAAAACCATGTTCCCAAAGCCAAGGCACACAGGGCCTTCAGAATCATCAGGCTGGATTGGGGCAGGGGGGAAGATAGGAAAACCCTGACCCAAAGATAATCCTAGTAAACAGCAACAAGCAACAGTAATTTGCTGTGGAGGACAAGGCAAGGACATGGAGAAAGGCCTCCAGCCCTGACACAGGTATCTAGGAATAGATGAAAGCTGAGGATAGAGTACTTATACTGGGGAAACTCACCCAGAAACATAACCCAAACCTTAAAAACAAGACAAGAGCAGCCCAAACTAAAGAAAATTGAAACAAGCGGTGCACTAAAGATAACCATAAAAATGATAAAACTGATGTCCAGCCACCTCCTGACTAGATCACTAAATCACATACCTCACTAACAACTTGGCAGAAAAAGAGGCATGACTTCAAGGCATACAATTTATTGACCTCCAGTTTCACTATTCTAATATGATGTCATGAAGTTAATCAAAGATTACAAGACATTAAAAAAGTAAACAAAAAATAAAAGAAAGAAAATCAAACAGTATATGTGTGTGTGTGTATATATATGTATATGTACCTATATATACATATATAGTATATGTATGTATGTATATGTGTATATGTGTATATGTATATGTATGTATGTGTGTATATGTATATATGCATGCATATGTGTATATATATATATGTGTATGTGTGTGTGTGTGTATATATATAATAAAGCTGAACCAGAAATAAGAGAAGACCATATGTTGTAACTCTCAGACAAGAATTTTAAAATAAGTATGACTAAAAGCTTTTTTTTTAATCTAATGGGAAATACAAAAGAGAAAACATGTATTTACAGATGGAGAATTTCACCAGAGAGTGAAAACTATATAAAAAAGTCAAGTGCAAATGCTGAATATATTTTTAAAAGATACATAAAAAAATTTAATTAGCAGTTTATTAGTAAATTCAAACAGTTAAAGAAAAAAATAATAAATTTTAAAATAAATCAATATAAATTATCCAAACTGAAACACAAAAAGAGAAAAGAAGGAAGAAAATGGGCAAAGAGATTATCCAGAAACCATGGAAAATTTCATATGTTCTAACAAATGCGTGCTTTGAGTTTCATAAGCAGCAGGAAAAGAACAGAACTGAGGGAATATTTGAAGTGATAATGATAAAGAGTTTTCTAAAATAATGAAAGACATAAATGATATATGACATATTTCAGAGTGCCATTCAAGATAATCTCTCTCTCTCTCTCTCTCTCTCTCACACACACACACACACACACACACACACACACACACCACACACATACACACACAAATCTTAAAAACGGGTAGAGAGGGGAAAAATGCATATTACACATAGGGGATCAGAAGTTTGTATAACAGCAAATTCCTTACCAGGAATTATACAAGTCAGAAAACAATATATGTGAGTGCGATTATATTCTTGGAAGGTTGGTTGTGACATATTAAGGATATATATTGCCAGTGTTAGGATAATTGCTAAAGATTTATAAAGAGGTATGCCAATGAGAAAAGGAGTGATAAAAATACACATTTACTCCAAAAGCAGGAAGAAAATTATGCAAAGAAAAAAATGAGACAAATAGAAAGCAAATAGCAAGACGATAGATGTAAATCTAACTATGCACATTATTACATTGTATGTGATCAACCAAAATAAATGTTAGAGATCGTCATATTGGATTAAAAAGCAAAAATGAAATTAATACTGCCTACAAAAAATTCACTTCATATATGAAAATACAAATAGGTGAAAAATAAGATGATGAAAAAAGCAAATATTAAAAAATATAATGTGCAATCAGTAAAAAACGTGGAGTGGCTATAGTATTGTTGAACAAAACTGACTTCAGAACAAATGACGGGACTAATTCTATTTGCCAAATGACAGGAATGCAGAGAAGCACAGACCAAACTTGAGGAATGATTGATGCCAGTACTGAAATTTCTAAGATAAAAGAGCCCTGATGGACTTACTGTTGGCACTACTAGGCACAACTATTGGGACCGCATATAGTAGAATATCAAGTCAGGATAACCCCAAGTAGAACAATAGGGAATTAGATATTAATATATTGAAAGTAACATCTTGCAAATTTAGAAGACAAAAATGGATTCAGTTAAAAAAAGACTGATTCTTCCTCCACCTTAAATGAAATATTACATTCTTCCCTTATTTTCCAATTTGTTTTACCTTATCATCTTTTCTCTGTAGCCATAACTGAGTGTTAGGATGTACTATTTCTCAAATTTCTCCACCTTCTGACAGCAGAGAATCTCTTAGAGTGGAATGAGCTAGAATAGAAATTCATAACAAATTCATCACACTAGCATTTATTGATCTCCTGTTAATTGCTGTCTCCTTAAGGAGCTCAGAGTCTAATGCAAAATCCAAAAAAATAAACAAATAATTACAATAACTTATGGTTAATACAACAGAAGGCTATACAAGGCATAATTGTGACACCAATGCATAACTAATTATTCTCGGCTATAGCAGACTTGCTGGACACATCAGATGGACATTTATAGGACATTTATATGATTTTACCAGGAGAACAAGTGGTAAGTAAGACATTCCAAGCAGAGAAAATAGCATATGCAAAGACAGGAGGATAAAAACTGCATAATGCTTGGTATTTGATACATCATGAAGTATACTTAGGGGAGTAGCAGGAGATCAGAAAGGGATCAGATCCAAAGTGTCTTATATATTATGTTATACAAGGCAATATGGGGAGAATGAAAGAAATGAAAGAAAATGGAAGAAAAACATGATAAACAAACATTTTTTAAAGATCGTATTAGCAGTAGAATGAAGGGTAGCTAAAATGAAGGAAATGTAAAATCAAAGAAACTCAGTGACAATTTATTTTTTCATCATAAGATGATAAGGCCTGAAAAAATGACAATAAAAGTGACAATGGCATAAAAAAGAGAGGCTAGTTTTGAAAATATTTAGGAAAAATATGATTTGATGGCTAATTAGATATACACATTGAGCATGGGTAGCATTCTGGAATGGCACCTAGATTTTACCTAAAGTACTGAATGACTGGTGAGTCATTATTCGATACTGAGTATATGGAAGGAACACATTTGGATGGGAAGATAATTAGTTCGAGTCTGGAAATTCTAAGTTTAAAGTGACTACAGAAAATATAGGCAGAAATGAAAATAGGCAGAGAGTAGCTGGGATTCTTACCTAATCTGGGATCTTGTCTCATCAGTAACATTCCCTATTAAGGCATATTTTCTATGAGCTGCTACATAAGAATATCATAGATTAAGAGCATAGACTCTGAAGCCAAACTGCTGGGATTTCTATTCCTGTTCTGCTGCTTTGATGCTGTATGAACTTGAGAAATTACTTAACCTTTCTAGGCCTCAGTTTCTTAATCTGTAAAGTGGAATAAATAATGGTACCTATATCATAAGGATGTTATGGGAATTTAGTGAGTTATATTAGTACTGCTCCAAGAACCTGACACATAATGAGGACAGTGTGCTTACTAAATAAGATAAATAAGGCCTGAACAGAGAAGCCATTCATTTCAACATGACATTATTCTGACCTGGTATAGTGTCATGCCATAGACTACATTTTATCTTGATTGTATATCATAAAGGCAGAACAAGTTTTTGTTTTTTAAGTATTTTGTGAAAAGTTAGTAAAGCACTTGAATCATGTGTTTCTAAAAATGTAAGGTACATGGCTTAACCTTTATTAATTTGTTTTTTCTATTGATTGCAGTGTGGTTTACAGGAGACACAAATCTTGTTAAGTCTTTTCTAATTTGAAATTTAGCATATAAGTAGCTTGTTATTTTTCATAAAAGTAATCAAATTTGAAAAATAATTTTTTTCATAATTTAAACTCAGTCTATGTAACCTTAGGGCATGAGAAAAAAAAAACACCCTTGTTTTAGGTCAATACAATTCTGATGAGAAGAATATAGTTTTTAAATCAGTGAAAATGTACAAAGGTTTTTCCTAGAAAAATGAAATGCCTCTCAGGCTTACTCTATTGTATAATCCAGTAGCATGGTTCATGAACTTTCTTTCTGTCAAGATGCCTTTTCATCATCTTATTAAATTTCAATGATTCCTTCAGAATCTCTCTAAACTCCTACCCTTTTCACTCTTGCCACCTCATTAACTAACTTCTGCTTCTTGCCCACCAGTCTGTGTTTTTTCTTTTTTTTTTTTTTTTTGTTTTTTTGTTTTTTTTCCGCTTTTCTGCTTCCTAGAGCCATCAGGAGTTAAACATCTGACTCTCTTGGAGAGCTCACATGAATTTGAAAAATTATGAAAAAAAGATTTACACTCAGAATAACTTTATTTTAAATGCTACAGTTATAAAGATGAGCCTGACCATATGGCATATTTCCAAAACTGGAATTGATTTTATCTGAATTAATTGCATCTTTTGGGAAAAGAATTGTGTAACTGGTGAACTTTTCACTTCAACTCATATCTAGAAAATTATTTGAGTTTACCTAAGAATTATTTGGTTCAAGGAATCATTCTTTTGGTACTTGTAGTAAGGAGAAGCAGAGAAAAGCAAATAAGAGGAGAATTAGTCTTTTGGATATAGTTTCTACTGTTTAGTGGTTTTACTTTTCCATAAGATTCACTTACATAAACAAGCTCACATTTTCTTATGGAATAAGTTAGTAATTTGGCACTACATTCTTGACTAATTCTAAATATAATATGAAACAATAGATATAATGAACAGAATGTTATTTTAAAAATGTTCCTATTTTGAAATAATACAGTGATGATATCTTTGACAGATATTGGCTATACAAAGAGTCCCAATGTTAAAGCATAGATAGGGTGATTAAAATCTTCAACTCTCTCATATCATAAATTTAAAATAGAATTAATATTACTTATATTAAGGAATAAACCTGTTTCCATTATAAAAATTTAGCAGGCTTTTGGAGAATAATGTTCTTAGCCCAGATCTTTTTGGAAAACTGGTCCAAATGAGCATGAAATCTTGCCATCTTTTTATAAAGTTCCCTGCAGCAAGCAGAAGCATTCAAATCATTTCATTTGTTTAGATGATGAGGATTCTCCAAAGGGACATAGACCTTTACTGAAATCACCAGCACCTGCAGAATTTATTCTAGGGTTCAGCACACACCTGTGAGCCTTCATTCATCCACATCAGAAAGGCTGCCTAAAACCAGGGCAGAGGAATTATAAACCTCATCATTTTCTGTCATATTTCCATTGTACATACCAGTGATATATCCTCCTACACCCTCAGCATTCTGATCTACTAGTCCTAATATACTGGTCACCTTTTCTTTCATGATTGCTTAAGTCTTGAACTCTGTCCCTAGACACTGTTGCAGCTTAAGCTGTCCTGTCAGCCTTAGACTGTCTGACATAGATCTCAGCCTTTATTCATGACATTCTATCCTTGGATGTTTAGTTTGAAAATTTGTCAAGTACATTTATTTTAAAAGGAAAATTATTTACTCTAGGAAATATGTTTGATGACAGTAATTTACAAAGCTCTCTGGTAGACATTGTTTAATTTGATCATCATAACCATCCGGTGAGGTAGGCTATTAGCCTTGTGTCACAGCCCCTGCATTTAACTTTCTGTCCCTAAATCCAGAGCTGAATCCACTCATCATCCTCATTTATAGACCAAGCTGAATTTAGTTCCTAAGCCAATCAATAGTGATGAGAAGTAAAAATATATTTTATTGGATGTTGGTATCAAGTCTTGTATCTTAGGTTCAGTGATTCGGCCAAGACATCTGGGTTTTCTTTTGTCCTAAGAGTCATTTGTACACCGATAAGAGTTTTTAGTCTGAGAAAAACCCAATATACCCTTATCCATACAAAGCTACAGCCAAAAGTTGTTCCCATTCATAAATGTGTGCATGTGATTGGGTTTCCTTGTATTATTTATTTCTATTTACTCAGCTCTGTACTTCATGGCCTAAGAATTAGGGTCTTGCCTTACACCCCAGATATTGACAGATCGCCTACCTCCTGTCAGATCTCCTTCCAGGAGGACAGCTCCTTTTTACTGTGCTTACTTCATGGGCTCTGTAACTAGATCCCTAAAGACTATAAATTGACTTCTTAAAACTAACTGACCCATCCTGAATTCTCAGTTGTAGCTATGACTGAAATTTCTTGCTAACTTTACACCAGCCTCCACCCAAAGTGCATCTAGATATATTGCAATAATAATAAGAAAAAAGTAATAAACCCAAGGTTTTTACTATTTTCCAGGCACTGTTCTAAGCTGTTTACATATAGTAATTGTTTAATCTTCAAAATAACAACTCTCTGAGATCAAAACTATTTTTCTCTTCATTGTATAAAGGTGAGGAAATTGAGGCACAGATGGTCAGGAAATAGTGAACTAGATTTTAACTCCAAAGTTCTTTTGTGTCTGGAGTCCATGCTTTTAACCAAGATTCATTAAACTCTTTTTGGGCATGGACTTTGGATATTGCAACTTAAATAGCTGGGTTTCCTTTGCAGGAAGAATACCATCACCAGTCTGTGTACTTTAACAGCATCTTACGCCCAAATCCCAGCTTTAGCACTTTCTTTCGTAGATCATTTCTAAATATGATCATAATAATAGCTTTCATATTGCATGCTTTCTGAAATGAGAATTCACCACTTCTCTCATCAAGTGATGAGTCTGAATTTTTATTTTTCCATTTGAATGTGTGCAGGCCTTATGACTTGGTTTGCCCAGTAAAATGTGATGGAAGGGACACTGTAGACTTTCCAACAATAGACTTCAAGAGCTTTGTAGTTTCCAGTTTTACATTCTCAAAATCCTCTATATTGGAATGCTGATTGAAACCACCACACAGTGGCAAAGTCCAAGCCAGCTCCACAGAAAGGCACTATAGAGGAAACTGGATAACCTAGCTAACGGTCCAGCTGAGCCCTGCCTCTAGTCAATCCCAGAGCTAGATGCAACACAAATGATCTAGGTCAGACCAGTAGAAAACTCATTCAGGGAACAACACTATCATGAGAAATAAACTGTATTGCTATTAAGACAATAAATTTAGGGTGTGTTGTTATACAGCACCAAATAACTGAAAAGTGTTCCTAGTTCTGAGGTTCCAAGATTTCAGCATACCTCACACCTGAGTTGCCCTAAATATGAATTTTTATTTTATGAATTTTAGAAAAGGTGAAAAAGAAGTTCAGAGAGATTTAATAAACTGTATTTGTGAGATACAAAGCCTAGGCTCCAACTCTGGTCTTCTAAATTTTAAGTGCATTATACTCTTAAATCTATTGACTTCCTTATACCAAGAAACTGTCTCAATCACTGTCATCAAAATCAACAACAACAATAACAAATAAGTCTAGTAGCTGTGAATGATCTCTAGTCAGCTTAAGGTTAGGCCATTGCATTTTATCTGAGATGTCTCCCAGATAAGGTCCCTACTGGAACACCCAGTGCAATGGCTAACACCATTAGTTTTATAACTCTCTTCTTCTCTAAGAACTAAAGTGAATGTTTTTGATGAAATAAATAAATAATTTAAAAGGAGGATGCTTTTATTATTGACAATCACTCGTAAGAGATTTATACAACATTTTTTACTGTTACCTTCTCTAAGTCCTCAATTTATTCAAAAGAGCAGGTGAACTTATTTAGCACCAGTTTATGAAAAGTTAAGACATACTAATAGATTATTATTACCATTGTCTACAGCCTATTTTACTACTTGTTCACAAATTCAAAGTCCTTCGAATGACTTTCAAAGGCTACAGAAAAACACATAGAATTTTAAAGTAAACTTCTGAGAAGAATTTTGTGTTCACTCTATTCAAGGGTTGTTAGCTTAGAATAGACAAAATCCTATAAGGAATGGGTTCTAATTAATTAAGCATCACCAGAGAAATAACATTAGTGCAACTAGGAGACTGCCTATATAAACATGTAAATTTGAAAGGAATAATTAGATTTCATCGAATGTTTTTGGTGGGAGTTTGGGTTTTGTACTATAAGATTACATTATAAAATGCTTTGATATCTAAAGAAAACAATATAGAAGAGATTTATATTGTCCTCATTATTTTTCTTTCTAAATTAATTTTATTCTGTCACAAACCAAAAACTTTACTCCAATCAACAGCAATCATTTGTTGTTTATTCTCAACTAATTCTGATTTCATATATTTTTATTTCTTTCTGTAAATGATATTTAAGTATAAAACTAAATGTGACATAGGTTTTCTATTTTTGCATTTTCACATTTAAAAAAATAATAAAAAATAGTATAGGCCAGATCACATAATCACATTTTCATTCAGAAAATTTGAAAATTGTGAAAATATCACTCTCTCTTCATGTTCCAACAAAAATAAATTTAGAAAAAAATAGTTGTACCCTCTAACCTAAAGTTTAAGTAAGGTTAAGATTATCTGTCCAGGAATATATTATTGGAAGCAATATTCTGAAAGAACTATGAAGAATACTCAAAAGAGATACACATGTATTATTTTCTTCTTTGAACAATAACATTGTCATGTCTCCTTCTCCCTTATTGACTTATATTAAATAGAAAAGCCATCCCAGCAAATCACTTCAATTATTATCACAAATAAAAAAAAACTGCATGCTCAAACACAGTAAAAATGATGATGTTGCCATAAATGATTTATACATTTTAAGCAATGTAAACTAAAAGTAATAAAGATAAAAATGCACATTTCACATGAATATCTCTGATGTAACCATGGATAAATCGCTTTTTTTATTTGCAGCTCAGTTCCTAAACCTGTTTTCTTCTCCAAAGTACTCATTAGTAAAGTACTGTTTGCTCCTGTATACTTGCTGTGTGCAATATCAATACTTTCTCTATAAATGGTAATATAAATAGCAGGTGTTCCACATGAATATAGACTTATAACAAAAATTAATATTATGATTGTGAAAAGGCTATGCACACTGCAGAGAGCTCTAAGAATACATTGTTAATGAATTTATTTTGGACCCAATAATACCATCATCAGACATTCTTCAAACGTTTACCTGTAATTTAAATGCAAAGACTACTGTTGGTCAGTTTTGTGCAGCTCATCCTCGTCTCTGACTGAAGTACCACAGTTAAGAGTCGAGTCCAATTTTAACAGATTAGGAAGCAGATGATATTTGTCTTTCTGTACCTTCAACTTCAAAAACACCTTTGCCATCCAACCCTCATTATTCTGACACCCATTCCATGTCCTGTTCTAATAGGATTGAGTGTTTAATTGGCTTTCAACTGGGGGATTAGCAAATATTGCCTAAGGTTTTCTAAGATAACTTGCAATTTAATAGCTACACTTTTGAAAACTCAAAGTGTTTCACACCAAAGGGGTGAATTTGTAACAGTGAAAAGACAAGCTATTGGGACTTAGGATAATGATTCCCACTTGAAACTTCATCAACTCCTCGAACACAGAGAGGATCCCATTCTGCTTTCTCTTGAGGCAGAATTCTCTGACAAGTCTTCCATTAATGCCTCTTCTCTCCGATGACACTTATCACATGAGAAACATTTCTCTTTTTTTATTACTAAGAGGAGAGGCCATTAAAAATTTGAGCAAGCTCACACACGACTTTTAAAAATATAGAAAAAATTATACAAACATGCTAAGTAATGAAAAGCTGGGCAATTCTGTCAAAGTTCAATGACCCTGAAGAAATGCGCACTTAAAGTTTCTTTCTATCATTGTGATGGTTCTTACCTGCTGCATACCAATTACTTCCCTATTCAACAAAACCTATATGGAGAGAAGGCAAAATATGATGAGTCTGGGTGAAAGTTAATGATTCGATACTTAAATAAGGCTTAGCTTCAGTAAGGTCTTTGAGATTCACATCTGATCATAACCAATATGAACAAGAGCAGATGGCATGTAGGCAGCTGTGGGATTCGTGTGGCATCTCAGTAAGTGTTTAGAAATGGGGATTACAAACTTCCAGGTTGGCAGATACTTTCTCTGCTCCTGCACTTTAAATGTCATATAACTTCATCCTGGCTAAACGTGAGAGATGATATTTCAATTCCCCCTGGATTTTATCTTACAGTATTTTTGTAAGAAATGTGGAAACAATCAAGATATCCTACTTTTCAACAACAAATTGATTTAGAGCTGGGAGAAATATCACAATGATTTGGAGCCAAAATATCCATAAAAAATAATTTGGCATCCCTCTTTGGGTTAATGTTGGGAAGTTATTCTTTACATACTTTCTACATGCATCTCTCAGCCATGAACATAAACCCTGGAATGTGTGCTTAGGAATAAGAAGGAACTTGTGTGGGTTAAATGGAAACCAGATAGAGAACAAAATGAAAACCAGGCTATGAGCCTAATTGATATAATGGAATTTTGCTTTCCAATTCTCTTTTAGCTTTACTTTCATGGTCTCTTTGAAAGTGTTGATGCATCTGCTGCTGCCTGAGTTTGTTGTATGATAGAGAAGGTGAAAGTACCAGTTAAATGCAAATGTTGGTGATCAGGTAGAAATTAGATACTCAGGTTGCTTTTTTTTTTCTTTTTTTTTTTTTTTGAAGTTTTATAAGAGTTTATTTGAGTCAAACTGATGATGTATGCTGGGAGTAAGATCTCAAATGTCCCTTGAGGCTGCTTTTCTAAATGATTTTCAAATTAGGCCCAAAACCTAACGTGAGAGGAATAAAAGGAAAAGAAGCAATAAATAAATAAAGATAAATAGAATTAATTAACTAAAAAAGGAAAAACAAAATAAAGATCAATGTGACAACCTTTAAGTCAAATTAAAAAGCCCAGATAGTTGTTACTTTCCAAAACCTAAATTCCATTAAATTGCTTGAATATAAAATCATTAGTGTTGTGAGTAGCAGTATATTAGATGTAGTGACTTAAAGAGAAGAACTTCATAGCACCGAAGTGTCTCTCAGAAGACAGAGGCATTCAAAAGGACAGTTAGTACATTGATTTTCTTTGAAAGAAAACATTGCATCACTATTTGATGTTCTCATTAAATTCCAGGCTGTGCTCAGCATTTCTGTGGCAAAGAAAAAAAAATAAAATAGATCCATATTTAGGAAACAGAACAGGCTGTGAAAAGGGTAGCTTTCAATAATAGGAACTGGATACTTAGAGGTCAATGCCAGTTCTGTTTTGTGAATATGTAATATGAAATTTGATGCCATTCTTTTTTAACCTGCCTTCATAGGTTCCATGATGAGCTTCAGGTAGTGAAAGAATTTCCTGAAACAGAATGCTGAATGTATGTGTAACTTTGGGAGATAAAAAGGGTCCATGACCTTTCATCAGAATTCAAAAGGATCTATGATCTCAACAAATTTAAGAGCTACTAAGCCAGAAAATCTTTGAAGATCTCTCTAATTCCATGCTTCAAATTTTAAATACTTTATGTCAAGATAAAACTAATTGATATTTTCTGAAAAGTATGGTTAGAAATTATAATATAATAAATTATTATTATCTTCATCATAAATTATAATAAAATATGAATGAGTTACATTTTTGAGTATTTATAATATGCCAGGCATTTGTCTTTATAAGCAGTTCTCATTTAATGCATAAAACAGCCCCATGAAGTAGTTATTTTTCTTGCCATTTACATTAGTAAATAGGGACTCGGGGAAGATAGATGGTTTGCCAAAGATCAAACAACTATGAAGTGGTAGAAGCAATCAAAAATCTATACACGTTTGATTCCAAAACTGAAGCTTTTATGATGACACTTTATAATATTCACATAAAGACATGATTATATAGCCTCTTCCAAGAAACAAATTAAAATAAGAATTTTTCTTGATGGTACATACTATAGGAAAAAAAGAAAAAACTCATCTTGTTTGCTAGAATTTTTAATACATGTGTATTTGGACTAAAACAAGTATCAAATGGTAAAAGAAAGAAGAAAGTACAGAGCAGCATGTATGCACTTGGAGGATGGGCCAGACAGCCAGAGCTAACATAAGACTCTTGGATGCTTTGGCTATAGCAAGCAGGCAATATCAATGTTTCACTCTCCATGCCTTCTAGGATTCCATCTTCCCCCTAAAGTGCAATGAAAGTACATCTTTATTCTACCCTAGGGACAACTCTGCTACTGATGTTTGAGAGATTGCAGAGGTGAAGGGTATGATCTTTTCAGGGCCAGCTTCACAGTACGTGACCTAGATAGTCACACAGGGCCCCATGCTCAGAAGGGCCCTGTAATTGTTTCTAATGCTCTGTTGCTGCCATCTTGAAAATTTTAATATTTTTGTAAAAGAGGCTCTATATTTTCATTTTATACTGTGTCCTGCAAATTATGTGGACAGTTCTGGGTCTTGGTTTGAAGTTTATGTATTACCTATTTTATGCTTCATTTAAATTGAATTGTCAAATTTTATTCACATTAAGAGTTCCAGCTTTGAGATGAGGATAGGGTACTGAGTAAGAAGTGTGACGCACAGCTGTCCACACAGTACTATTCACTGTCCAACCATCCATACTGCTTACTATATCTTATTCCATCCCTTTAATCCAATGTATGCTAAAGGTGGAAAAATGCCTTAATCTTCATCAAATTGATATTTCCATTTTTACAGTTAATCGATTCAGTTCAGTGAAGCTGATTCAAGCAATGAAAAAGGATTCAACTAAGCCATTTCCCCTCTGGTCTTGAAAATGCCTGTCATGCACAGAAACACAAGCTGATGATAGGCTGTCTTCTGGAGGTGACCGAGGGCTATTGGTTGGTGTCTGAACAGTAAACTCCCTGCTACCTGGTGTCGAAGCTCCTAATCCACATACCAGCATTTCACAATCCCTAAAGTGCTGAAATAAAGCACTACATGCCCAAATAAACATCTATTTCCTGGATATTTGTAATTTACAAGGCATTGGCAACTTCATTCTAATTCAGTTTTTCTTAAACTTTCCAATACAAGAACCACTCCACTAAAGCACATGATGTCTACCTTCTCTTTACCAACCCACTTAAATAGTCATGGAGCAATTACTCTCGAGGTCATTGGTAATTAAGTTTAAACTATCGATTAAAATATATTCCACTCATTTTTTCTGTAAAATATACGTTAAATTGAAGAAACGTTTTTATTTGTATTTTTATACTTGCCATCTGATAATTTTAAGTATCTTAGAAATTCACAGAACTCTCTTAAAGAACTATGGATGAAACATTTTTCATAGATGATATCAGGACTGAGAGAATATATTTAAAACTGCCTTGTAAGCTGTAGAGAGCAACAAAACATTTATTACTCTTCCAAGAATGATTATTTTGAGTTCCGTTCCCAGCAATGTGCATTTGTAAGAAATGTCAATTTAGGCACTAAATAGTTTTTTTAAAGTTATATAATTGGTTCAGGTGTTGAAACACAAGATCTTATCTATTAGCAAGCATCTTATCTATTACCTAAGAGAGGTAACATATTAAGAAATATGTTGAATTAAATAAGCTTCTCAATAGCTATATAACTGCAAAGTCCAGGGAGAGGGGTTAGTATAGTGATGAAATAAAGTTCGTTATTAGTTTGATTTATAGTATTAGACTGTTTCTAAGGAGTGTGAACACAAAGGAAGTGCCTAAGAGGGTCCCAGAGCATCCAGAGAACAGCTTAATGCCTCTAAATGTTGGAGAGAGATATATAGATATATCATCAAGGTGTTTGTTGAGGGGGTTGGGCAGGGGCAGAAAAAGGAAGTAATTTATCATTTTTCACTCCTTAATGTTTTTTTCTGAGAGTCACTCCAGACTGAGCTTTTAATATAAACTGATTATAAGAAACAGAGACAATGCCTATCAGGATGGGCAAGGTAAACTCCTTAGTTGCTCTATGTCGAGTCTCTGAGATGAGGCAGGGTAAAAAGATCATTTACTGCCTCAGAAGAACTGTTCTTCATTAGATATATCCATGGGATACAATCATGTCTCCCATATAAGTAGTATCTAATAGGAACCATGCACTCTATGTATATAATCTCATTTAATCCCAAAAGAGCTGTTTGGGGTAATACCATCTGTGGAAGACAGAGCCAAAGGTGACCCTAATGAGTCATGCTTTTTTAAGTCTCCTCCTCTTGAGTGCAACTGTAATCTGTGACTTACTTCTTACCAATAAAATACAGCAAAAGTGTCACTTTCTTGATTAGATTATGTTAAATGTCACTCATAATTATGTTATGATTATATAACATATATGGTTATATAATTATATAACAATTATAAAACAACTATTTGGTTATATGGTTATAAGACTGTTTTAGCAGAATAGAGCTACCATCTCTGAGGAAATTTACGTGGAAAGAATTTGTGGACAGCCTCTAGAAACTGCAGGACCTGAGGACAGTAGATAGCCACAGTAAGCAAAAAGTCAGGGCTCTCAGTCAACCTCAAGGAAATTAATTCTGCTAACAACTTCAGTGAGCTTAGACTCATATCTCTTCCCATTTATATGCCGCCAGATGAGAAAGCAGCTTAGTCAGCATCTTGATTGCAGACTTGTGTGTCTCTGAGCAGAGGATCCAGGTAAGCTGTGCCCAGAATCCTGATTTATAAAAACAGTGAGATGATAAATGGATATTGTTGTAAGCTACTGTTGTGGCAATTTTTTATCCATCAATGAAATGATAATATAGCATTCTATTTCATAATGGGACTACAATATCAGAAAAGTTAAGTATCCTCAGTCATCTAGAGATAGGAATAAAACCTGATTTTCTTTGGTAGCCAAGTCTGTGTTTCTTCAATTTTCTTCTACACAATCAGGCAGTGAAGTCTTCTTGCTCCTTTCCCTGAAACTCCACTTTCTGAGTTTTCTACGTTTCTCTTGCTTTTTCTTCAGCTTCTCAAATTTCAGTTGTCTTTTAAAGGTATTACCCTCCAGCACTATCCTCCACGACTGTGTATTGAACCAGGCCCAGAATTAAGCTTTGGGTGGTGGTCTACATCCTTAGGTTTGGCTAAAATCTGAAATTCTTTCAGATGTTTTTTTCATTGCTTATCCTTTGTGTTTAGAATAATCACAGAATATAAATTTGAAAGATAATGAATTCAGTTTCTAAGATGCGAAAGTTTAACAGAACTAATTATAAAGTTTCTCTCTTGGAAAAGAAAGACAAGAAATTAGAGTCATTTGTTTTCAAGTTTTCCTATTTTTATGGGCAGAGTTAATGCTTTTTTACTGTTATTGTTTTGCAATTTTATGAAAGGAACTTAGCAGTTATCAAAATATATTGTACTATGTTATGGTCTCAATGTTTGGGTCTCTCCAAAAGTTATATGTTAAAGCCCTACAGAAGTAATTGTACCTAAAGAAGTAATTAAGGTCCAATGAGATCATTAGTGTCCTTATTAGAACAGACATCAGAGGACTTACTCTTTTTCCCTGCACACACACCAAGGAAATGCCATGTGAGAACATAGTGAGAAGGCTGCCATTTGCAAGCCAGTAAGAGAGGCCTCACTAGAAACCAAATCCTGCTGGAAACTTGATCTTGGACTTTCCAGAACTGTAAGAAAATAAATCCCTTTTGTTTAAGCCACCCAGTCTGTGGTATTTTACTATGGCAGCCCGAACAGATGAATATATACAACTTTCATTAAAAAAAAAAAAAAGCTCCAGAATTAGTGTACAAAAAATTATTCTGCTTCAACATTAAGTCAGAAATAGTCAAAGCTTATCACATCAAACTAGCTGAATCTTGGTAAAGTACAATTCCCAGAGTACTACCTCCCTTTCGAATCTGATTTAATAAATCTTGGGAGAGCCTCAGGTATCTGTACTGAAGACCAAAGTACACTGGTTGACTCATTTTGTTGCTGAGATGCATGACCCATACATTGAAAAGCATTGCTGTAAGTGTTTTTACAATACTGAGATATCTAAAAATGCTTATATAAGTATGTTTCTCTAATGGATTACAACGATGGAAGAGAGAAATATTGTAATTCAAACTGATACTTATTATTCAAAGTTAAAGAAGATATTTATTTAGAGATAATAACTTTCTGAAGGTTTATATGTTTATATATATATACACATTATATATATACATATATATATAGGTATCTATGTTCAAATTCAATCATTGAAATTTTTTCTATTACAATAAAACAAAAAATATATATTATTTAAATCAGCGGTCCCCAACATTTTTGGCACCAAGGACCAGTGCTCCTATAAGAATCTAATGCCTGATGATCTTCTGTGGAGCTGACGCAGTGATGCTAGCCTTGGGGAGTGGCTGCAAATACATAACCAACAGCTCACTTCCTACAGTTCCAAACAGGCCATGGGCTGGTCTGTTCCAAACAGGCCATGGGCTGGTCCCAGTCCATGACTGGGTGGTTGGGGACCCCTGATTTAAATTAATTTTTCTACTTCATTCGCCATTTTGTTTTTACCCGCAAATAAAATACACATAGGACTATTTCTTTTCATGCTTATTTTACAAAGTTGATATACATTTAACATTACAAAAAAGAATCTGGATCTAAGAAACTGAGTAAGAGACAGATGTTGGGAAATTAGTGAGATCTAAAATGCAGACTACCTTCATTTCTATTATAAAGAGACCCACAGCATGACCCCTGTTGTGGCAATATTCTCTCAACAGAAGTTTCATTTGGGTTTTTTTTTCCAGTAATGAAACCCAAGTCAGGAAGTTTTCAAGCTGCTGATACTTCCACAAAGACTATGGATTCTTTTAAGTAAGTGTTATTTTGAAAATACCTGCCCCATTCAAAAGATTGTTTCAGAGTACCAAAGCAATAGAAAAAATTCAAGTCCTGCCTCCCCTATCATATCCCTTCTGGTGCCCAGCATGATACTCCACAAGCAGATATAAGAGCTACTTGCTAAAGAAGAAGTGCTTTTTATAAAAAAATTATTATTCACTAAATCTTGGGGTTTCTCAGAACATTCCTGCACAAGCGCTTTCAGTCTTCTCTTCATAGATTCTCAGCTGAAAGAATAACTACAGGGATATTAAGACAGGCTACCTTACTAAGACTCAATTAGGTTGAGGCTTCTTATAGAAAAGGTAACTACCAGGTCAAAATGAAACAATAGGTCATCATTTTTTATGCATTAATTTCCAATTAGGTTTGACAACCATACTATTTAAGTATTCTGATTTTTCAAAAGACATTACTAGCTTAAGTTTATCAATGAGATAACTAGTCAGGAGCTCAAGCCACGTGAAGAAATACAGAAGATCTACCAAACATTAAAGACTTATTTTCCCTACGTATGGAAGAAAATTTGAGTTTTTAAGAACAGTTTTAAAAAAAATACTCCTACACAAAATAAGCTTGTGGATTAAAACAATGAATATTCTCTTTCCATTTTGTATTTTTCTTTTTACAATATTAGGGACTATATTTTTCTTTCACTTTTTGAGATTTCTCTCTCTCTTTTAATTGTTATTGATAACTCTTCTTAAATTACAGAACTTTAAGATTTAAGCCTAGTCCGGGTTTTTCTTTTCTTTTCTTTTCTTTCCTTTTCTTTTCTCTTCTTTTCTTTTTCTTTTCTCTTCTTTTCTTTTTCTTTTCTTTTTAAATCAATTTGAACTCATTTTTTTTCCTCTGGTTGAGCTATACAGCACATCTCCCACACATTTACTACTGTTTTACTACACTACATCACTATTCCAGCAATGATTTTATAGATTGGTTAACAAAAGGCACCTTCAGTAAAAATCATCTCCTTCCAAACTTGTATAATAATTGCTTTAAATAAATATAATTTTTCATTAATTAACTGGTAAATTATGACACTTCTCTCCACAATAATAACAATTAAACAAACAAACTGGGCCCTAACTGTGAAACACTGATTTAGATATTCTCTCTCTAGTCTATAGCATTGTGGTTAATGCTTCTCAATAACTATACATCCTCTCTCTGGAGCTACATCTCCATATCATTTTTTTCCCAAATCTTGTTTGATAAAATAATATTTCCATAATATGTTAATTGGTATTAGGGAAATAGAGAATACACAAATAAATGTGAAAAATACTGTTGCAGTTAAATAAAAGTTATCATATATTTTTCAATGTATCTTGAAATAGGTAAGACATAAAGGAATACAGTGCTCTTTGAAATTATATGTGTCATTCCTCTTTGAGGACTTTGATGTTATTCTGTATTTCTTTGCAGTTTTTTGGTATATGTGCTAACTGAGCAAGCACAATTGATTTACATTTCATATTGCAAGGTGAGTTAGCTCATTGAACTTGCTAATATATTTTATGAATTTCCAATGGGAGTAAGAGAATTTAGCCAAACACATTTAATCACAAATATCTCCCATTCTTCCATTAGTAGCCCTCATTCTCTTCCCCTTAGAAAAATTCTGTCATGCAGAGCTAAGAAAGTCTCCTCTAGACTTGAAGCTTCAGAGTGTGATATGCCAAAGAAACCACCATAAGAACAACCCAGGGCAGTGGATAGAGCTTTGAAGTAAAACAGATTGGTTTTGAATTCACTTCTCAATTATGCAGCTTACTTGTTGAATTACCTGAGGATGTTTTTTTAAATCTCTCAATGATATACCTTCCTCATCTATAAAATAAAAACTACGATGTTGTTTCATTGAGTTGTCATGATTCTAAATAAGATAACCTGTGTAAAAGTTCTTGTGCATAATCATAGTTAGCATTCAGGAAGCACCTAAAAAAATTCTGTAGTCAGCTGAGAGTTTATTAGTAAGTCAGAGAAAAATTAGATTACAGGTTATTGGTTGTGAAATTTTGCAGGATTTCAGCAAATGTTCACTTCCTTATAATAAATGTGTGGTTGTTTTTAATTGAGGGTTTTTTTTTTTTTCTTCAGTTTTAAGCTCCTTTAAAACAAAGGTCATGTCTATTTTATTTTTTTATATACTCGAACAGTAGTACCCAATCAATGCCAATAAATTTAATTGAAAAATGTTCTATGACAATGTCTGTGGCCAATACTATCCAACTAGTCTTACCTAATACAACAAACTTTCAACTGTTATTATTATAAATAATGCACTAGGATATGTTATTCATTTATTATATATGTAATTACAATTTGAAATTTAATTTTCATGAGATGTAATATCTATTGAACCTTATTTATCAGTTTCTTTAGAGATTAATATGTAGATATCTTTGTCTAAAGAGTAAGTTCATAAAGTAGAAGTAGATTCTGTAAAAAGTATATCTCTGTGATTTAGAAGAACTTAACTCAAACTATTGAAAGAAGGGTAAAATGACACTGAGAAACATGCACAAATAAAGTGGTTCTTACAGGTTTTAAATTCAGTTGTTATTTTTTAAAGTCAAAATACTTCAGAATTGTTAAGGGTGTGGTTCTGGGCAAAGCTATGTTAACGGCCAACTTCTGCTTCTGTAATCTGCTTGCTTGTTTGATGTTAACTAGGGTGTGGCTAGGCTTTATAAACTACCTCTTTTGGAGCCTGATCTCCTCGAACCCTGCGTGGTAGAGAATCAGT
>NW_011888782.1:38325000-38327833 GCF_000151845.1 Pteropus vampyrus | reverse complement strand
GAGGACTTTGATGTTATTCTGTATTTCTTTGCAGTTTTTTGGTATATGTGCTAACTGAGCAAGCACAATTGATTTACATTTCATATTGCAAGGTGAGTTAGCTCATTGAACTTGCTAATATATTTTATGAATTTCCAATGGGAGTAAGAGAATTTAGCCAAACACATTTAATCACAAATATCTCCCATTCTTCCATTAGTAGCCCTCATTCTCTTCCCCTTAGAAAAATTCTGTCATGCAGAGCTAAGAAAGTCTCCTCTAGACTTGAAGCTTCAGAGTGTGATATGCCAAAGAAACCACCATAAGAACAACCCAGGGCAGTGGATAGAGCTTTGAAGTAAAACAGATTGGTTTTGAATTCACTTCTCAATTATGCAGCTTACTTGTTGAATTACCTGAGGATGTTTTTTTAAATCTCTCAATGATATACCTTCCTCATCTATAAAATAAAAACTACGATGTTGTTTCATTGAGTTGTCATGATTCTAAATAAGATAACCTGTGTAAAAGTTCTTGTGCATAATCATAGTTAGCATTCAGGAAGCACCTAAAAAAATTCTGTAGTCAGCTGAGAGTTTATTAGTAAGTCAGAGAAAAATTAGATTACAGGTTATTGGTTGTGAAATTTTGCAGGATTTCAGCAAATGTTCACTTCCTTATAATAAATGTGTGGTTGTTTTTAATTGAGGGTTTTTTTTTTTTTCTTCAGTTTTAAGCTCCTTTAAAACAAAGGTCATGTCTATTTTATTTTTTTATATACTCGAACAGTAGTACCCAATCAATGCCAATAAATTTAATTGAAAAATGTTCTATGACAATGTCTGTGGCCAATACTATCCAACTAGTCTTACCTAATACAACAAACTTTCAACTGTTATTATTATAAATAATGCACTAGGATATGTTATTCATTTATTATATATGTAATTACAATTTGAAATTTAATTTTCATGAGATGTAATATCTATTGAACCTTATTTATCAGTTTCTTTAGAGATTAATATGTAGATATCTTTGTCTAAAGAGTAAGTTCATAAAGTAGAAGTAGATTCTGTAAAAAGTATATCTCTGTGATTTAGAAGAACTTAACTCAAACTATTGAAAGAAGGGTAAAATGACACTGAGAAACATGCACAAATAAAGTGGTTCTTACAGGTTTTAAATTCAGTTGTTATTTTTTAAAGTCAAAATACTTCAGAATTGTTAAGGGTGTGGTTCTGGGCAAAGCTATGTTAACGGCCAACTTCTGCTTCTGTAATCTGCTTGCTTGTTTGATGTTAACTAGGGTGTGGCTAGGCTTTATAAACTACCTCTTTTGGAGCCTGATCTCCTCGAACCCTGCGTGGTAGAGAATCAGTTGCCGGCCGGCTAATAAAGGCTCATAATTCATCTCAATTGGCTCCATGGGTCTTAGAATTGATCGTGCCACAATATTTGAAGGCCCCAGAGAGATCTCTCCAGAGGGGGAGATCTCCTAAGACCCACGACCCCGGCCGCCTTGGGCGAAGACCTGCCCCATCCAAGGGACGGACACTGAGAGACGTTCCTCAGCCCCAGATGCCAAGCAGACTCTCCCAAGAGGTCAGGTGGACAAAAGGTTCACTTCTGTAACAATTGGGCACGAGCCATCTGGAGCAGCTTCACCAGTGAGTCAGACTGCACTGGGATCTGTCTGTCAGTGGGCCTTAAAAAAAACTAGTGGAAGGCGGGACGCAGCAATACTTCCCTAGTTCGGTCAAGGTCTGAGACGTCAGACTTGACTTCGGGTATTCAGGTTTCTAGTTCAGGTTTTGGGGTATGCTAGCGTTTTGTGCTACCAGTAGTTTGTCTTGTCTGTCTGTATTGTGTCTGTCTGTCCGGACTGGTCGAATGTACTCTTACCTTCCTATTGCCTTGGTCTTCATAAGTTTACTCCATATATCGATGTGTGGTATTTTAATTTTTTCCTTAGGTCTGGCCTCCGTGGCCCTGTCCGACTGGACGCTAGGTCAGGGGCTGATCCTAGCCCTGGCTTATTTGGCTTTTGCCAGGGGATCTTGCCTGTTTTTACTAACATGGGGCAGGCTTCTTCCTCAAATCGTCCTAACCCCCTTTAGTGCCTCCTTAACCATTTTAAGGATTTCAGGAGATGAGCCCAAGCCTACGGAGCTAGTGTCACTCCCTTTGACCTTCAGAGGTTCTACCAGTTAGATTGGCCCACATTTGGAACAGGGTGGCCATCAGAGGGGTCACTCGACCTGCAAACAGCCTTTCAGGTGCGGAGTATTATCTACAGAAATCCTGGCCACCCTGATCAGGCTCCATATATCGATGTGTGGATCGATATTGTTTCTGATGCCCCCAAGTACTTGAAGGACTGCCACTGCAGCCAAGAGTCGGAGGCGACTCCCAAGTATGTCCTTCTCTCCACACCAAAGGGGCCAAAAGAGAAACCATTTGGACAGACACCTACCTCTCTTTACCCTGTCTTACAGGCATCCCCTGAGGACCCCAAGATCACTAATCCCCCCCTTACTCCCCTCGTGACCCGTACCTGTCTCCATCTAACAGGGAGGCAGAACCCCTCCAGAGTCCTCCCCACACCCACACTGGGGTTGTGTACCAGCCCCCACAAGACTCTGATCCTATCCCTGACTCGTCGAACCAGGCAACAGTCCTGGCCCCACTCCAGCAATTGACTCCCCCTCATTCTCAGAGAAACCCCAGGGATTAACCTCTCTCCTAGAGACTATTTTCTTTACCCACCAGCCAACCTGAGACCATTGTCAGCAACTCCTCCAAGTCCTGTTTACCTCAGAGGAGCGGGAGCGGATCCTGGGGGAGGCTGCAAAAG
>NW_011888782.1:38322875-38324950 GCF_000151845.1 Pteropus vampyrus | reverse complement strand
GGCTCCATATATCGATGTGTGGATCGATATTGTTTCTGATGCCCCCAAGTACTTGAAGGACTGCCACTGCAGCCAAGAGTCGGAGGCGACTCCCAAGTATGTCCTTCTCTCCACACCAAAGGGGCCAAAAGAGAAACCATTTGGACAGACACCTACCTCTCTTTACCCTGTCTTACAGGCACCCCCTGAGGACCCCAAGATCACTAATCCCCCCCCTTACTCCCCTCGTGACCCGTACCTGTCTCCATCTAACAGGGAGGCAGAACCCCTCCAGAGTCCTCCCCACACCCACACTGGGGTTGTGTACCAGCCCCCACAAGACTCTGATCCTATCCCTGACTCGTCGAACCAGGCAACAGTCCTGGCCCCACTCCAGCAATTGACTCCCCCTCATTCTCAGAGAAACCCCAGGGATTAACCTCTCTCCTAGAGACTATTTTCTTTACCCACCAGCCAACCTGAGACCATTGTCAGCAACTCCTCCAAGTCCTGTTTACCTCAGAGGAGCGGGAGCGGATCCTGGGGGAGGCTGCAAAAGTTGTATTAGAGCCCAATGGGCAGCCTTCCACTGATCCGACCCACGTCCAACATGTTCTCCCGAACACCTGTCTGCCTTGGGACCCCAACACTGACCAAGGTAAGGAGGGTCTCCAACGGTATTGCCAGCTTCTGCTCCAGGGCCTCCGGTCTGCCGCCTGATGACCCATTAACTTATCTAAGGTAAGTGAGGTCATCCAAACTAAGGATGAATCACCGGTGGCCTTCCTTGAATGACTCTTAGAGTCGTACCGGTTGTACACCCCTATTGACCCAGAGGACCCTAATAATAGGAGGGCTGTGAATTTAGCCTTTGTCAGTCAGTTGGCCCCAGATATTAGAAAAAAAATGCAGAGGATGGAAGGGTTTGAAGGAAAGAATCTGTCTGAGCTGGTCGAGATAGCCCAATGAGTATTCGACAATAGAGATGAGGTAGATATAGCACAGACTAAGAAGATGACCAAGGTCTTGCTTGCAACCATGCAAGGAGCCCAGCCAAAGGGACCTCCAGGAAAAGGCAGAGGCTGAGAACAGGCACCCAGGGCGAACAATGGACCCGGGAGAGTCGGGTTAGAGAAGGACTTAATGTGCATATTGCAAGAAAAAGGGACATTGGAAGAATGAGTGCCCTGAAAAAGGACAAGCCCCCCAAAAGAAGGCCCCTCTCATCCTCTTCAAGGACACAGAATGAGGAGCTCAGGGCTCCTACATTATGAGCCCCCGGGAGCCCAGCGTAACTTTACAAGCAGGGGGCAAGCCTGTGAACTTCTCGGTGGACACAGGAGCTACCTACTCTGTCCTACAAAGCGCCCAGGGCCCACTCTCAAAGGAAAAGACACTTACACGAGGGGCCACTGGACAAGGGAAATCTTACCCTTGGACCCAAGCCAGGATAACAGATCTGGGAAAAGGAATGATTACCCATATTTCTTGTTATGCCAGAAAGCCCGTACCCGCTGCTGGGTAGAGACTTGCTACAGAAGTTACAGGCCACAATCTCCTTCAAGGAAGGGCATACTGAACTGACTGTCAGGTCAGGCCCACCGGCCATTCTACTCACCTGCCCATTGTCTGAGGAATACTTTTTGCTAGAGGAGCCCCTAGCAAACTTGCCGGAGGTCTTGCCTAAAAACCCCTGTTAACTGAATTCAACAAAAGATTCCTGGTGTCTGGGCAGAGGCAAATCTCCCCGGTCTGGCAGCACATCATCCTCCTATTATAGTGTTTCTGTCCAGCTCAGCTACTCCAGCCCAGGTAAGTCAATACCCCATCAGTCAGAAGGCCCGAATGGGTATTGCTGTTCATATTCAAAGGTTGAGGAAGGCAGGAATCTTAGTTCCCTGCCACTCCCCCTGGAACACTCCCTTGCTCCCAGTACGGAAGCCCGGCACCCATGACTACCGGCCTGTCCAGGATCTCAGGGAGCTTAATATGCAAGTTGAGACCATCCACCCGAAGGTCCCCAACCCTTACACTCTTCTCAGCCAACTACCTCCAAGTCATCAAGTATATACTGTCCTAGATCTGAAGGATGCCTT
>NW_011888782.1:38315401-38321190 GCF_000151845.1 Pteropus vampyrus | reverse complement strand
CCTTCGCTGATCAAACAGCAAAGGAGGCTACCCGAAAACCAGTGGGGCCAATTGACATTCTGCCGGCCCTACCGCCCAGGGTGCTAACGGACACCTCTACTTACACTTCAAGGGAAGTTGAACTATGCAACAAGCTGGGAGGCAAAGAGGAATCTACTGGGTGGGTTAGGCTCCTGGACGGCCGCATTGTAGTACCTGAGGCCTTGAGCCGAGACCTTATAACCCAGGTTCGCCAGAGCACTCACTTGGGAAGAAACAAGTTGATTGAACTGTTGAAAAAAGACTATTCCATTTCGGGGCTGCAACAAATGGCCAAGCAGGTATCAGCTCAGTGCACAAGTGAATCCAGGGCCCTCTAAGGAAATACAACAAGGGATGAGACTTTGTGGTCAGGCACCAGGGGAAAATTGAGAGTTGGATTTCACTGAGGTCAGCCTGGGAACCTTCGGATTCAAGTACTTGCTTGTGTTCATTGACGCTTTCTCAGGATGGACTGAAGTCTTCCCCACTAAGCAGGAGACCGCTCAGATAGTAGCAAAGGAATTAGTCTCAGAAATAGTGCCTCAATTTGGCCTGCCCATAACACTGGGGTCTGACAACGACCCAGCGTTCATCGCCCAGACCAGCCAATCTCTAGCAAAGGTGTTAGGGATCAACTGGAAATTGCATTGCATTTATAGGCCTCAGAGTTCAGGGCAAGTAGAAAGAATGAATAGAACCTTGAAAGTTCAAGCTGAAAACTGGCGAAAACTGAATGAGTCCCCTCCCCTTTGCCCTATTAAGGGCACGGTGCACACTCTATTGTAAGGGCATCACGCCTTATGAAGTTAGAGGGAAAAAAGCTAACAGAAGTTCATAATTTTTCACTGCTTAAGTCCTTGCAGGCCCTCTATCTCGCACGGCAGGAGACCCACCAACTGGTCTCCACTACCGGAACAACCGCTCAGCATCCAGTCCAGCCACACAACCACGCTCCAGGTGATTGGATCTGGGTGAAAAAGATACAGCCTGCTTCTCTTGAGCACCGCTGGGACAGACCTTTCCCTGTCATCCTCACAACACCCACCGCGGTCAAAGTAGCTGGACGCCGTCATTGGATTCACCATACCAGGATCAAGGCTGCGCATCCACCACAGACATTAGAACAATGGACTCTACCTGGGACAGAGGATCCACTAAAGATAAGACTATCAAGGGTCCAGACTGGACCATCTTAATTCTCTCCGTCCTAATGTAAGGGGGTCTTTGTATGGCTTTTAGGTGAAACCTGACAGAATAGGAGAGGATTAGACCTACTGTTAACTAGTATGTCGCAAAGGGTGCAGGCAGGAATCAATGATTTGAATTCCCCTAAAAAATCCAGTGAGGAATGTTAAAGGTGTGGTTATGGGCAAAGATATGCTAATAGCCAACTTCTGTTTCTGTAATCTGCTTGCTTGTTTGATGTTAACTAGGATGTGGCTAGGCTTTATAAACTGCCTCTTTTGAGACCTCGAGGCTGATCTCCTCGAACCCTGCGTGGTAGGGTTCGAGGAGA
The DNA here is from genome assembly GCF_000151845.1 of Pteropus vampyrus. Classification (NCBI taxonomy): domain Eukaryota; kingdom Metazoa; phylum Chordata; class Mammalia; order Chiroptera; family Pteropodidae; genus Pteropus; species Pteropus vampyrus. The sequence continues at coordinate 38,319,653 of NW_011888782.1, read as the reverse complement.
TCAGCCGGCTAATAAAGGCTCATAATTCATCTCAATTGGCTCCGTGGGTCTTAGAATTGATCGCGCCACAAGAAGAATGTAGGCTTATTTTTGTCTGTTCAAGTAGGATTGGTGTTTGTATTTGGTTGTTTCCAATGAATCAAACTTGAAAGATATTTATGCATATGTGAATTTCCAACCATTAAACCATATCTTTTTTGTTTTTTTTTTGTCATGAACACTTCAACTCTCAGAGACGAAACACAAGAGATGGGACCTTAGCAGTAATTATTATTTTTCTTTATAGACACATACTAAAAAAATAACCTTTGAACCAAATTTTAGGATATTTAAAATGTCCATCCATGAGAAATTATTTGGTATGTAGATAACTAACATAATCATGTAAATGTGTGTTATAATAATAATTGTATATTTTAAAATGCTTATAAAAATTTCAAAAGATCATAGCATTACAAAATTTTAAAATCAGTGAACCATATTTGCTTTTCTTTCTGATTATGCATAAAAGTTATCCTTTCAGCAATAGTTTTTCTATAATACTGTTCTCCATTATCGATGTAGAAAAGGAGAGGTTGAAAGATGTTAAGAGAGCTGACTATGGAGTCATTTACAACTTGAATAGATCACTTGGCTGCCAAGTGAATGAAACAATTTGTTTTAAGGTATTTTATTTATATATAAAGTAAAGCTTAAAATAGTCCCAACCAACACAGCCAGCTTTATTTGCGAAACAAGGAAATAAAGGCTTACTTCTTAAAACAAATAAACAAACACACAAACGAAAAACAAAAATCTTAGTTTCTCTTACAATTGCTTTGAAAAATTAAATTAAAACATAGAAACATAAAAGAAATCAAAACAGAAAGAATGAAAGTAAAAGGAAATTAAAACAAAACAAGGAGCAGGTAAAAACCTAATATAATATAAAACTAGCAGATAAAAATCTTAATTATCTCCAGAGAGATAATAGAGAATATAATATACATGACATATACATGAATGTTATTGTTATTTGTGTGTCTGTGTGTATATATGTGTGTGTATGTATGTATATAAATAATAAAAACAAAAGTAAAGAGAAAATAAATAGAATTATAAGATAAACTTAATGACACCATTGAAAAAGTAGACAAGAAAGAGAAAAATAAAATAATTAAAATTAAGGATCAATCTAGGAGGTTCAGCATGCAAATAATATTTTCAGAAAGAGAAAATAAAGAAAATGGAGAAAAGAAGTAATGAAAGACATAAGAAAAATTTCCAGAATTCCCGAGAAAGAGATGATCTTCTAGATTTAAATTGCCCATTAGAACAATAAATGAAAAGAGATCCATACCAACTCACATTATTCTGTTTCAGAACATGGTCGTGGAGAGAGGAATCCAAACTTTAAAGGAGAAAAACAAACAATCTATACAAGATATGGAATAAACTGCAGCAATACAGTGTGAGAGAATAAAAAGGCATTTTCATGCATGCAATTTTTCAAAAAAAGGAATCTCCACTGCTTGAAGCTACTATATTCATCTACCTGGAAGTTAAGGATGCTTCAAGAAACAAAGACTTGAAAAAGAACTAAAAGTACCTTGAAAACAGATAATCCAAAGTAAGAAGGAAGTAAATAGAATTGTGGGATGGTAGTAAAAGCCAGTCCGAGGAAAACATTTGTGCATCTGAACAAAAGAATAGGCAGTTCAGATCAAAGTAGGGAGATAGAAGTCTCCAGGAGGAATCTCTTTAACAGAAAATAAATGGAAACGATAGATTACCTGAGATATTAGATTACTTAATACAATTTAAGGTTTTTTTCAGGAATTTGGGATAAATTAGTAATGTAAACCATTCGTGTTGAGTTAACAAAAATTGTGATATATTTATTTTGGGACCACAGGGCAAAAGGACAGGAGAAGGTGGTCAAGAAAGTGATACAAGAAAAGTAAAACCTCTGTTGATTTTAAAAAATCAAAAGGCTTCAAAGTTTGAAAAAGCAAAAAAAAAATCTTTGTATATATTGAATGTGTTAACATATGTAAATATTGTAATATTTTGCTTTTTCAAACTTTTAAAAATATATATACATATGTAAATTACAAAGCAAAAGCCTCTGAAAAGTAGAATGAGGGAGTAGGAAGAGTTAGAATAGAGGAGTACTATATTTTTTATAGGGCTAGGAATAGTATCTGACTGTTTAAACTGTGGATATATATTATCTTGATAAAACTAAAAATTAAATTTGAAAACAAAACAGTAATGTCATGCAAAACATGTATATAGTTGTACTCAACTGAGGTTAAATTTTTTTAAAAAATCTATTGAATATCTGTCTGTCGGAAGTTTTTAGTCACAGGGCATTTTTTTCATGCCACTCCTAACAATTATGGAACATATTTCCTTTAAGCCATCAGTATTTAATCAAGGAATATAGATTGGTTTAACTAAAACAACAAAAAAAAGCATTTTTATACAGTTCAGAATCGATAAAGTGAATATGGTAATATCTACTCTTTTATATTATCTATATGAGTGTTTCTTAAAGTCAGTGTGCATATAAATCACTAGGGAATCTTGTTATAATGCAGTTTCTGATTTTGTAGGCATGAGATGGTACCTAGAATCTGCATTATAAAGGAATGCTCAGTTGATATTGATCCTGATGGTCCCAGTACTATACTATACCAACCCAGCTCTACACAATTTTCCTCTCCACATGGAAAATAATTAAAAGTTAAATATATTTATTTTATTTCAAAAGACTTAATAATCAAATAAAGTTGGGAAATTTTAGGTTTAACAATACTTTCAAGATTTCTCAGGGTTTTCAAAATGCTACAGTTATCAGTCTCCAAAATGGATATAGAACACACCACAGTTTCCATACTTTCTTGGCTACTGTTAAAGAAAAAGTTATTCATGACACACTTGTTAAAGAATGGTAAGGCAGGCTTTATTCAGGGGCATTACTACAATGGGGTTGTATAGCAGGGGCATTAATACAATGGAGTTGTATTGTAGAGCTCAATTCTGAATATAGTAAGGAAAAGTAGAGATTTATAGCTAAGGAGCAGGATTAGGGGGTCCTTGGATGGAAAATTACTATCAAGTAAGGTAATTTTGCTAAACTGACCTAATAATATTGCTGAAGGCAGCCAATGTGGTCGTATTCCAAGGGCGATGGAGTTTCACTAGAATGACTCAGCAGGATTCTTACTAAAACTGGAAGTGGACCAAGGACAGAACCCAAAGTTAGGACCTAGTCAGAAAGAGAACTCAAAATAGCCTGACTGCAGTTAAATCAAGGAAGGAATCTTTGCCACATAACCTATTTTCTTTTTGAGGAGGTGGGGAAAAATAATGTATTGACATTCGCTATTACATATATACACAAAAAATTTAAAAAGTGTTAAATATGTTTGCAATTCATTTTACTTAGAAAATATAAAGGAATAAAAAGCTTCTCAATACAGTATCTTAGGTAAAGAAACAAGAACATAAAAGATTAACTTTTTCAATAATTCAAGAATTCAATTAACAAATACTGATGGAATACTTCCTATTTTTAAGTGAGTTATATCTAAATGTTATTCGAAAGAAATTAAAGCAGTCTTAAGAAAAAAAAACCTTAAATCATTTTTGAAAAAGATTGAAACGTTGGCTGCCCATCTTTTTCAGTTTCAATTTTCACTATAGCAGGAAATAGAAAAAGGATTTCCTCCCTTTGGCAAGCTTTGTCTCAGTTTCAGAAACTGTTGTCTCAGTTGGCTTGTGCCTTCTGAGGCTTTTTTCATTTACTTACAACTTCTTTGACCCTAAGTTGAGCCACTGGTTCCTGAACATACTTATGTGCCTGAATCACTTGGAGGAGATTAATAAGTATAAATTGCTGCGCCCCAATTTACTTCAGAACCACTAGTGGCAACTCCTCGCTACTTACTTAATTTTTAGAAAGCGTACTGGATAATGCTAAAAGTAGCCAGCCTAGGAATACTCCTTAAGCCAGCTTTGGTTAGCAGTTATTAAACTTGCTGAACAGTTGGGGATATAGTGTCATAGTGTCTGACACTCTAAAATGGTTTAAGTGTGTGTGTGTGTGTGTGTGTGTGTGTGTGTGTGTGTGTGTGTGTGTAAGGAAAGAAGAGAAAGGAGAGGGGAGAGACAGGGAGGGGAAGAGAAGAGAAGGAGGGCATTAGACAGAAAGATTTAACAGTTGGTGACTCTAGGTCTATGTAAAGGATATATGTACAGTATATGT
>NW_011888782.1:38309744-38314104 GCF_000151845.1 Pteropus vampyrus | reverse complement strand
AGGGCATTAGACAGAAAGATTTAACAGTTGGTGACTCTAGGTCTACGTAAAGGATATATGTACAGTATATGTTCCAAGGTACCCAGTGGATGCCTGAAATTGCAAGTAGTACTGAACACTATATATACTATGTATTTTTTCTTATATATACATATATATATGATAAAGTTTAATTTATCTAACTTAATTAAATTAGACACAGTGAGAGGTTAACAATAACTAATAATAAAATAGAACAATTATAACAGCATACTGTAATAAACATTATGTGAATATAGCGTCTCTCTCTCTTATAACAAAGATGGCTAGGCTACTAAATGACTAAGGGGCAGGGACCATATACAATGTGAATGGGCTGGACAAAGAAATGATTTATGTCCCAAATGGGACAGAGCAGGACAGTGCAAAATTCTATCATGTTACTCAAAACAATGGTGCACAATTTAAAACATAAATTGTTTATTTCTGGAATTTTTTATTTAATATATTTGAACCATGGTTGACCGTGGATAACTAAAATCACATATAAGGGAGGACTACTGTACTTTTCATAGAACTATTTTTAAAGTGTTAAAATCCTTTAAAATAGAATGTTGAGAAAATTTACAACTGCCCACACCACTACCACCAGCATCACCAAAAGCCCTGCCACTCTCAATCACCTTTATCTTGCTCTGTCTCTTTTCTCCACAACATTGATCAGCTTCCAGCAAACTATTTACTAAATTTACTTATTTTCAATGTTTCTTGACTAGTCCTCCTGTTTTCTTCCACTAGAAGGTAAACTCAATGAGGGCAAAGATTTTCTTCCCTTTTGTTTACTAGTATTTTCCAGAAGTCTTGATCAGAGCCTGATACATAGCAGCCACTGAGCACCAGTTTTCTAATCTCCAAAATAAAATATATTACTGTGAAGAGATAATGCATATATCAGTATTTATCTTCAAGATTTTTTAATGTCATAAGTCCTTTAATAGTTACTCAATATTTTAAATTAATTTTAGATTGACTCAATTTTAGTTGCTTAGCCTCCTTTAAGCAAAACTACACATAAAATTATTATTTTTATGTTCTAGCTAGAATTCTAATAAATATTGAAAATTAAATTATTATAGTAGTAAATATCTCACTAGTTCCTAAAATTACCTCACGTTTCACTTTGGAAACAAAGAGCTATGTCAAAGCACTGAACACAGTGACTGGTTCATGGTAGATGCTCAATAAACATTTAAATCTAATTGAAATTCTTTTTTAAAAAAATACTTCTTCTTTACAAATAAATAATATCTTAAGAACAATCAACAGGAAATTTAAAAATTTTGAAAACACAATGTGAAAATGGAAAACTTGTTTATTCAAATACGGAAAAGCTTGAGATAATCAGGCTAAGTGAAATAAACCAGACAGAAAAAGTTGAAAACCACATGATATCACTTATATGTGGGATATAAATCTAAAAGCAAGAAACAGGACAAACAAACAGAGACCCATGGACATGGACAATAGACTAGTGGTTACTAGAGGATGGGAGTGAGGGAAAAAGGGATAGATGGGGTAAAGGGGGTCAAATACATGATGACAGAAAGAAATTTAACTATGGGCGGTGAACACACAATGCAATATATATGCCTTACTGTTGAATTGTACACCTGAAACTTACTAGATTTCATTGACCAATGTCACCATAATAAAATTTATCCAATCATCTATTGATCAACACTTTGGTTATTTTGATGTCTTGGCCACCGTGAATAATGCTGCAATGAATTTCGGGGTGCATATAACTTTGCTGATAACTTTTTTCAAATTTTTTGGGTAAATACCTAGAAGAAGGATTGCTGGGTTATATGGTAATTCTATTCTTAGTTTTTTGAGAAATCTCCATACTATTTCCCATACTAGCGGTACAATATACATTCCCACAAGCGGTGTATGAGGGTTCCTTTTTCTCCACAACCTCTCTAACACTTGTTATTACTTGACCTATTGATAACAGTCATTCTAACAGGTGCGAGGTGGTATGTTATTGTGGTTTTGATTTGCATTTTCCTAATAGCTAGTGAAGTTGAACATCTTTTCACATGTCTGTTGGCCGTTTATGTGTCTTCTTGGGAGAAGTGTCTGTTCAGGTCCTCTGTCCATTTTTTAATTGGATTGTTTGTTCTTTTATTATTGAGTTGTATGAATTCTTTATATATTTTGAAAAATATGTCTTTATTGGAAGCCTCGTTTGCAAATATGTTCTCCCATTCAGATGGTAGCCTCTTTGCCTTGTTGATTGTTTCTTTTTGTATACAGAAGCTTTTTAACTATTCATGTGTACTTCTATGTGAGCTTGAAGATAATTGGTGACATCTAATGTTATATAATTTTAATATAGACAAGTAACATTAATTCCTTGAGTAAGAGGAAGTATGTGTTCTCTTTTATTTCTTTGCAATTGTGTCACAAACCATGCCTGGCTTTTAATAGAAAGAAGAAATATGCATCAACTGAATAAAAGAAAATTAATTCACACCATCAGAGACATCATTAAATCAGTGCTTTTCAAATTTTAAAGAGCATAAGATTCACCTAAGGATTTTATTAAAATTCAGATTTTGATTCAGTGGGTCTGGGGTGAGGGCCAAGATTCTACAGGTCTCACAATCTCCCAGGTGCTGCTAATTCTGCCTAACTATGGCCTACATATTGATTCACAAGGATTTAAGACTTTAAAAAACTTCTGTGCTATATTATTGTCTTTGAGAATTATGCATGTATATACACACACGCTCATATACACAAATATTGAAATAGACATTTTAAAAATGAGTCTCTATAACAAGGAACATGTGCTTCTTATGGATTTCCTTTTTCTGATACTTAAAAAAGAGAGAAATATATTTCCTTGCTAGAGAAAAAATAAAAATTAGGGGAAAAAAACTTATAAAATATCATCACATTGAAAATTGATGATTTCTCCTATAACTCTGAATGGACTCTCTCAGGCTTTATGGCAAATTTTAGAAATTTAAAGCAATCTGCTACCACAGATATCACAGGGATAATGTCCAATTTTAAGTGAAAACAACCATTGCAAAAAGAAGGGTATGCACATTCATAGGAATGTAAGCAGACCTCAATCACCAATACATATGAGATATACATATGAGACATTTTAATAAAACTTGGGAGAACCCATCCAAATAGACAGCATGCTTCAGGGATTACACTCTGATTTAACTAAAATATGTTTAGTCAGCTCTATGATATTTAACAGAGTTTTATATTTTTATATCTTTTATATATATGATATTACCCTTCTAACTATATTTTAAATGAACTGAGATAGAATTTAATATTTAAAGTGCTCTTTTGCAAATACTGTAAAAAAGTTACTTCAGAATATAGTAATGTAATGATATTATCATTTTTTGAATACCTACTAAGTGTCATACACTATGTAAAGCACTTTAAATGAATCATTCAATATTAAAAACCTCCTTTTGAAACAAGTATTATTATTAGTCCCATTTTACAGATGAAGAAGCTGAATCTCAGAGATATTATATTTTCCAAGATTATACAACAAGCAGAGCTGGGATTCTAACCTAGGTCTGTACGATTTTAAATTATGAGCGCTTTAAATATGCTGTAACATTTCCAAACATTATTCTTTATCAGTGATTCTCAAAGTCAGTTTCTGAGATTAAAGCATTAGCATTTATCTGGAACTTGTAAAATATGCAAATTCTCAGGGCTTATTAGAACAGAAATTCTATGAATGGAACCCAGCAATCTATGTTTTAACATTCTCATAGTAATTCTGATATATATTTAAAAATTAAGAACCAGCGATATTAAGGGTTCTGCACCCAATTTCACTGTCAGGAGATGAAAATTTTTCTCATACTACCAATCAATTCTCCAACACCAAGTGGGTGTCCTAGAATTCAACTCAATTCTCACACTATCTACCTAGACATAGCATCGGATCCCACAGGTTAAGGGCTCAGTTCCGTAAAACTGCCCTCCCCTTTCAGATGCCAATTTCAAGCCAAGGTGGTTACCTATATTACTGACTGAGTGACTATAAATCAGAAGTTCCCACAACTGCCTCTTTGGGTTTAATTAGCTTGTTAGATTAGCTTACAGAACTTGGAAAATCCTAAATTATTCACCATTGGTGATGGATTCAACCTCCAGCCCCTCTTTCTTCCCTGGAATTTAGGAGGTGGGACTAAAAGTTTCAAACCTCCCATCACGTGCTTGGCTCCTTTGGCAACCAGTCCTCATCCTTAGGTGACCTAGGGGCAGTCCAAAAGTCAGCTCATTAACATGACAAAAGACAATCCTGTACATTGCTTTCATCACTGAG
>NW_011888782.1:38278436-38309694 GCF_000151845.1 Pteropus vampyrus | reverse complement strand
GATATTAAGGGTTCTGCACCCAATTTCACTGTCAGGAGATGAAAATTTTTCTCATACTACCAATCAATTCTCCAACACCAAGTGGGTGTCCTAGAATTCAACTCAATTCTCACACTATCTACCTAGACATAGCATCGGATCCCACAGGTTAAGGGCTCAGTTCCGTAAAACTGCCCTCCCTTTTCAGATGCCAATTTCAAGCCAAGGTGGTTACCTATATTACTGACTGAGTGACTATAAATCAGAAGTTCCCACAACTGCCTCTTTGGGTTTAATTAGCTTGTTAGATTAGCTTACAGAACTTGGAAAATCCTAAATTATTCACCATTGGTGATGGATTCAACCTCCAGCCCCTCTTTCTTCCCTGGAATTTAGGAGGTGGGACTAAAAGTTTCAAACCTCCCATCACGTGCTTGGCTCCTTTGGCAACCAGTCCTCATCCTTAGGTGACCTAGGGGCAGTCCAAAAGTCAGCTCATTAACATGACAAAAGACAATCCTGTACATTGCTTTCATCACTGAGTAGATCTCAAGGGTTTTAGAACTCCATGCCAAAAATGGGGATGAAGACCAGATATATAATTCTTATCAATCATAATATCACGAGTATATAATATTAAGATCAGATATTAGTAATCTGATTTTCCTTAACTGAGGCACGATCAGGGATATATATTTGGGCTAAGCAGAAAAATGTCTGAATGGAATGATGTTTACCATTCTGGGAAGTTTTACTTACCCAATAGAATTTCTCCTTGACATCTTGGCTCAAAGTTAAACTTTTTTAACAGGGAACAAATTATCTCATACAATTAAAGATGAAGTACAAATTGTACATTCTTAATCACATGCCTAGAACCCACATTTCATGCTGCTACTTATAATTGTGGATGAATCAGGGGTTCTATGGAAAGTGACCACACAGGGTGATCTGATCATAAATTCCTAACTAGGCAGGTCATGGTGGGTAGTCACATTCTAGGCATATAATTTCTTTAATTAAAGGCTTATCCATGCCTTAAGCAAGCCCTTCCATTGTTCTTGTGCATCTAGTTTAAAATGCCAGAAGTAATACCCCTTGAAGGTGTAACCACCCTCAAGAGAGCATGTAATCTTAATAACCATTCTGTAATCCAATTTCTGCTTTGTTTTCTCCTATCATCATCATGTAACCTTTCTTATGATCCCTCCTTAATTCCAAATGCATAAAAGAAACTGAATAACTGTTATTCTCCAGGGCAACTGGGATCTTGCTTCCTGGCAATTGTTATCAGTTTTGGCTCAAATAAACTCTTACAAAATTCTCTACATTTATTATCAAACTCAAGGAGTTCATTTTGCCTGCACATATCAAAGCCAAAAGAGACATGGACAGGAGTTTTCAGCAAAGTAGGGGTTTATTTAAGGAAATAGCACCAAGCCTGAAGACATAGGTGAGCTAGTGCTCAAAGACTTGGCTCCCTGATGGTCTCTAGTGGATAGGTTATAAAAGGAAAAACTCATTAGTAGCTAAAGGAGCTGGGATTTGTGAGCTTTAATGGTTGGTCTGGGCTAGGGTAGGAAGCATTTGATCATTGCATCAGGTCCTGATGTCAGTCATGCATCATCTTGTTCAGTTTCAAGGGATGCTGGTAGGGTCCTTCTGACTTTCAAGGGATACTGGTAGGGTCCTGCCTTCATGGGTCTGGATCTGAAAGATGTTATCTTTAGTTCAATTGAAACACTGTTCTGTGGTCAACAGGCCTGAAGCGTTGTTCCTAAGAATGTTTGATGCTGACCTAAGGGCTTAATAAATAAGGGAGTAGTTGTGCAGTATACAGAAGGATAAGGAAAGTAAAGAAGCAAGTGGGCCCAAGGCCAGTTTGAATCAGGAGAAAGAGAAAAGCCATTTTAAAGAAGTGAAGATCTGCACAGTTCTACAGTTTTAGATGTTTCTGACATCAACATAATTAATATTTTTATGTACTTTTTGTTTGTTTCTTACCTTTTAAGAGTCAAAATCCGCTAAAGCTTCATTTAGTTGGTTGCACTTATTATAACATTAACTGCCAACAAAAGTATGCCTTCCATTAAGAACTATAAAGGGTCAGAAAATCTACTTTCTTGTATTCTAACAAGTGTCAAAATTAATAACAAGGACTTTAACCAAGACAAGAATTGGTAGGGCCTATAAAGAGAGCACTCATGTTCTATATCTGTCTTAAAAGCCCTACAAGAAAAACTCTAGGGTTATAACAGCCCCCCTCACTTTTTCTTCTCCTCTATATAATAACTTCCTCTCCTTTGTTTCTTTGGGGAATTGAATATCACTCACCCTGGTTGTATAAACCAGATTGTAGTCACATTTTTTTTTTTTTTTTTGAATAGATCCTTTCTGTTCAGGAATACCTGGGTTACTTTTTCGATTGTGATCAGCACATTTGAGGGCTCATCCAGGATCCAGAGAAGACCCCAAATGGCTCTTAGGCTGGTGAGCAAACAGGTCTGGCACCCGCAGAGCCATTTGAGCTCCCTAGTTTTCTCCCCATTGCAGGGGCTTGAGGGTAATTTTTCTGTTGGATTTGAGCTTCCACTCTTCTTGAATTTTGAAGCTCTTCAAGGCTTCATTCAGGATCTGTTTAGAGGTGTTTGTTTGGTTGGTTTGGTAAAAGGCCTCGTTTGTCTATGAGCTCTCTTTCAGCACTTTGGCCTGAATCCACAGGAGATCAGGCTATTTCTTGTTAGCCATCGACTTGATTCTTCTGAAACTGAGTTGTTTGTGCTGTTGTCAGTCTGATTCTGTTTGGATCCCTGGAACCTGGAATCAACTGTCCCATTGAAACTGTGGCCAAACTCTTTCAAGGAGCAGGATGTTCTGCTAGAACTCCACTGTTTAAGCCTATAGCCTGACTCCTTCGGGATCAAGTTGCTTCTCTGAATTCCTGTTGCTTCAGCCATTGATTCGATGCTTTCGGGACTGGACTCTTTTAAATGGAACTGGTTGGTATTAAATAAGTAAGCTACTCAAACTATTTAAGGCTGCTTAGATCCTTTTAAGCTTTTTTTTTTTAATCTATTTAAATTTTAACTGTTAGGCTGTTTTGAGCTTTTTACTATAGAAAAACCTCTGAAAAATCTCCCAGGATCTCAGGGACCCTGACCAAATTCATGTTTAAAAAGCAAGGTATCTCTTCATGCACATTTTTTAACTAAATGGATTGACCTGAGCAAAAGTAATTTAGAACATCAATGGCCATTATGAGAAACTTTTGAAATCTTCACACTTACTTTTCTTGAAGCTGAATTGGACAATCATAGCTCTGAAATTGGCAAAACTAAATGGAACACCTATTTTCAGTGGTATTTTAAGGCTTCTCAACATTACCAGGAATTCGAAGTTGCTTCTTTTCAAAATGAAGTTTTAAAATTAACTGAGGCTAACACATTTTTAAAGAAAAAGAAGCTGAATTTTGAAATCTCGTTTCCTGCCCTCCAACACCATCTTCTCCTTTCCCCTTGACTTCTTCTTCTCAGGCTCTACCTCTGAAGCCATCGGACTCTTCTTCCTCAACTCCTGTGTCTCACTCTCTGCCTCCTGTGCCAACTTGCCCTCTACTCCCAGCTTCCTTGTCTCCGGCTCCACTTCCTATGCCACCTTCCTCTAAACCTTCTCTCAGTCCCTCCTCCTCTGAACCTATCAGTACGTGTCTCCTTAATGTTAAACCATCTGAGGATCCTGATGAACCCCAAGTTTTTTATGTTCCCTGTGATAAAGCCGACTTGCGATCTATAGTTAAAGCATTTCTAAGGTAACTGAGGATCCTCACAGATTGCCAAAGGGTTTAATATAGTTATTCAAATCTATCAACCTAGGTTTCTGATTTATATCAGCCAGTTCATATGGTAGTCAGTGATGGTCAGGTTCAGCATTGGATGAGAACATCTTTTGGGAACATCCTGACAGGAATTTAGAACTACAAACTTCTGATTTTTGACAAAAATGCTAAAAAAAAAAAAAAAAAAGAAAAAAAAGAAAAACCTCACTGAAGATCTCCACTGAGTAATTACAGTAGCCTCCTTTCAAAAGCCTGTTGATTGGAACAAAATTTAAGCTTGCTCACAAAAGCCTGATGACTATTACAGTCTTGATGACTATTATAATTTACTTCAGCTTATTTTTAAAGACAATTCTGGCCTTCCTTCAAATGACGATTCCACTTGGGTAGCCTTTAACTCTATGTTTATTAATGGACTGAACTGAGATCTTTCCCAGGATAGAATGGCAAACTACATCCACTATAGATTGGTTAATTTGAAAAATAAATATGCTTGCACCCTAAACAAGTCATTTAGAAAAAAGATCACTAAGATTTTTTAATGTTCAACTCTAGCAAATGAAGGTTCCCATATGAAACCAGAAACCTCTTAGCTTCCTCTTTTATTTTGAAGAACTAGGACATTGAAAAATAAATTGTCACAAATTTAAGAGCTTCAGACACCCTCAGTCTTCTACAGCCTTCCAAGATCACCCTAACTCACAAAGTCAGGGCTCTGAGGAACCACGGGGGCTTTTTCCAGCCCTTCCTCTTAATTAAACTAGAGACACTTTTCTCCAGATTGAGAATAAATTTCTCTCTGTCCTTATTGATACCAGACCTCTACTCTTAGTGCTCAACCCCACTGCTATAAAGCAAGCCCTGCCTCAAAATAATAAGACAGTTCAAATAAAGAATCTTAAATAAACCTCAATAGGTTCCTATCTCTGAACTCATCCCTTTTTGTTTAGGCCCTTTAAGAGATTTATACTCTTTTGTTCCTTGTTCTTCCATCCCTGTTCATTTATTAGGCCCAGACTTCTTAAAGAAGTATTATTCTGGAATTTCTCCCAAAAGAAGGAAATAATCCTAGAATTTGATTGTAGCTCTCAAAATAGCCAATCAGGTGAACTAAATGACCCTTCAACATCTTATAATGGTTCTATTTCTGACAGCACTATAGCTGAATCTGGGAACACTAATCATTAGCCCTATTGGATCAGCTTCTATCCCCTTTATGGGCAAAATCTTCAACTGATATTAGCAGACTCCACAGTGCACCTCTTATTAAAATTCAAATAGATTCCTCAAAAATCCTTTCCAGAACCAATTAATACCTCATACATAAAAAGGCCTTACAAGGCATAAAGCTTGTAATAGACTTTAAAACTCAAGTACTTATTGTCTCTTGCACTAGTCCCTACAACTTTCTATTTTACTCGTTAAAAACAAACAAACAAACAAACAAACAAAACACAAGTAACAAGAGTAGAGGTTTGTCCAGGATCTCCAAGCAGTAAATATTGTTGTTGTTTCTAATCCTTATACATTAATAGCATCAATCCTAGCTGAAAGTAAATTTTTTACTTAAATTGGTTTACGCTGTGCATTTTTTTTTAGTACTCCAGTTGATAAAGGTAGCCAGTACCTTCTTGCCTTCATTTGGTAAGGAAAACAATTTACCTGGACAGTAACGCTTCAAAGAGTTTTACTGAGAGTCTTTCTTATTTCTCACAAATCCTGAAGGCAGATTTGGATAACTTTCCATAGAGGTTCTATTTCAATGCAGTATGTAGATTCTTTGCTTCTTGCTTCTTGGAGCTTCCTCCTAGGTCTCCTCACAAGAAGATAGCATGCACCTGTTGAAACATTTGACCTTAAGGGGACGAAAATTCTCTAAAGAAAAGTTGCAATTTGCCAAACCCCAGGTTTGATATTTGGGGTATATGATATTGGAACAAGGACTGCACTGGGGTCCAGATAGGCTTCATGGTGTCCTAGGTTTCCCAAGGCCCAAAACTAAGCATCAAATGTGAGACTTTCTTGGGCTAGTTGGCTATTACCGAAAGGGAATCCCTATCTCCCTCTCTTATTGCCAGACGTAGGTATGTTTTATTAAAGAATGACAATCTCCACCTGATTTTATTGGAACAACATAATGACAGCTTTTAAGGCCTTAAAGGAGAATTTAATAAACCCATGTGCTCTTGGGTATCCCAATTATCAGACCCTCTTTTTTATTTTTATGTATGAAAATTTAAAATGCCTTTGGGGTACTTATCCAAAAACATGGGGACCACTGTAAACCCAAAGGATTTATTATAGTATCAATTAGACCCTATGGCTCTGGGGTACCCGTCTTGCCTAAGAGCCATTACTGCCACTGCCCAGTTGGTTAAAGCCACAGAGGAAACTCTTGCAGGATTACTTTTAATCATCTTTGTACCCAGTGCAGTAGAAGCCCACCTGATACTCATTACATCCAATATTTTTCAGTCACCTCACTTCCTTTGAAGTCCTTTTGTTAACAGTTCCTCACATAACTTTTATGTATAATACCCTTAACCCTGATACTCTTCTTCCCTCCAACACCAGCAAAGCTCCTTGCAGCTGCTTAATACATACAGATTACCTCCTGATCCCCATGATGATCTGTAGGAAACTCCTTTGGGTAATGCTAACTTCTTATGGTTTATAGATTGTTCATATTTAAAGAGTGAAAATGGGTAAGTATTGTGCTTGACATGCTATTGTAACTCTTTTTGTAATTCATCGAGACAGCATTTTTACCGTTGGCTACTTCAGTCCAACAGATTGAATTGTATGCTCCCACTAGGGCTTATATTTTAGCCAAAGACAAAACTCCCAACATTTAAACTGACAGTAGATATGGTTTCAGAGTAGTTCATGATTTTGGATTGTTATGAAAGCAATGTGGCTTCCTTATTTCTGGCAGAAATAAAATTTAAAATGGCTCATATTTTCAGGAATTATTGAATGCTATATTTTTATCCATTGCTTTAGATATTATTAAGATCCCCGAGCATTCTAAGTTTGACTCTCTAGAAGCTAAAGGACATCACCTTGTTGACATTTTCACAAAAAATGCTGCCCTTAAAAGAAGCAGTCAAGGCTATATCATGGCCCAAATACATACTTCCCCAGCTGATAACTCAAACAAACGAACAAACAAACAAACAAAAAAATGGCCAGAGAAGCCCAAAAATTGGCTTCAGAAAAGGAAAAATAAGATTGGAAAATAAATAATTGTTAATAAAAAGAGAAAGCTCTGGCTTGAACAAAATAATCCAGTCCTACTGGAGACTCTAAAATTTCCACTCCTAGCTACCATATATGCATTAAACCATTGGTCCAATTATAAAATGATAGCATCTGTGAATCAACATTGGTGGGGAAATATTAATAAGACCATGAGAAGTGCCTACTTCACTTGTCCCAACTGTCCAAGGTATAAGCCAAGGGAACCTGTTCATACAGCTCCCGGACATTTTAAATTGCTTAATGGACCATTTGAGGTTTGGCAAATGAATTTCTTACCTCTTCCCCCACCTCGTGGATATAAATATGTTTCAGTCATGATGTGTTTTCTTACTGGACTGAAGCTTTCCCTTGTAGACAAGCTACTCCCTCTTCTGTGGTTAAAGTCCTGTAAAAAAAAAAAAAAAAAAAAAAAAAAAAAGATTATTACTACCTGGAGAACTCCTCTCAACCTCCATAGTGATAGGGGAAACCATTTCACTGCCCAGGTGCTTCAACAAGTCTGTGCTGTTTGGCCGGTCTTACAACATTATCACTGCATTTACCATCCTTGATTATCAGGTTTAGTTGAACATACTAATGATGTTATTAAGATTCAGTTGGAAAAATTGTAGAAATCCTACAGATACCTTGGCCAAAAGCATTGCCATTCATCCTTTTAAATCTCACATCAACTCTGTTTTTGAGATAAATCCAGGACCCCCATGCATCTGGCTCCTGCTTCTTTCAATCCTCCATTGATAAAGAGAGACATACTTCAAGGTTGTAAAGGCCTAATAGCTTCTATTGAAAATAACTATGCCTTGGTAGAACAATCTTTTAATAGTGCATTCCCCGGAAATAAAACCTCAAACACCATATTCTGCAACCTAGAGACATTATTTACTGGAAAAGACACCACCAAAAAGACTCCCTCCAGCCTGGCTGGAAAGGCCCCCATCAGTTATCATTGACTAACTCTTGTTCTGCTGAACTCTAGGGAGTAGACTCTTGGATTCATATGTCACACCTGAAGAAGGCACCAGACCTTGACTGGACCAGCACGTAGTCTGAGGACTTGAAATTAAAGTTGTCAATAAACTGAAGTAGGCAGCATCTGAAGAAAACAGCTTTCCCAAAATGACTGGACCAGGCCTGTACAACCTTTTTTTACTGTCACTTCTTACTATATTTCTTGTTCTCTTTCTTGGGAAAAAAAAAAAAATGCTCTTGATTGCATTTCCCAATCTATTGTGAAAGAGTGACCCCTCTCCAGTTGTTTCATCTGCTGTCCAAGATAATAATGACCAGGTCTGAGCTCCTGGTTTAGTATCTTTATATATACCACGTTCATTATGTTGTTTTACTTTTGCTCTGAATTTCTTCTTGTTAAACACTGCACCTGTTGCTTTTCAAACCTGAATGGGTATGATTTTCAGGCCATGCATTGTCCCTCCAACATGAGACAATATACCCAGAAGAGATCCTTCCCAACATTGAGGGACAAAAAGCCACTGAAATCAGAAGACTGGACTGTTGATCTGTGATGTTTTCAGAGAAAGATCTTGATCAAAAGGGGAAAATGTCAAAATTAATCACAAAAACCTTCACACAAACAGGACTCAGGAGGGCCTGTAGGAGAAGATTTCATGTCCTATGTCAGTTGCAAAAGCCCTATAAAAAGAACTCTGTTATAACAACCCCCACACTTCCTCTTCCCTTCTAAGTAAGAATTTCCTCTCCTTCATTTCCCTGGTGAATTGCAGGAGGCTTGCCATGGTTGCACACACCAAATTTTTGATTCTTTCTTTTTTCCCAATAAATCCTTTTTGCTGACGGCCAGCATTTTTGATAACAGTCAACACAAGTTAGCCAGACATAGTTTCGTAAATGCTGTCAGCAGTCACAAGACATTTAACTCAGAGACAAAAGACACTTATTACTCACAGCAATAACAATAACAAGAGTATTAGCTCTTTTTTATACAGATTCCCACAGGGTGATGCAAAGAGAGCAGAGAGCCAACTGATACTTGTATACATAGTGAATCACATTACCAGAGTTGAACACTGAACCTAGAGAACTTGAACCTTTTATAATGAACAGTAAACATGCTTGCTCTTCACTCCAGAAGGAGACACTATTTCTATCTTTCAAAGGTGTAAGCAAATCTGCTTTTTGTTCTGGAGGGAGACATAATCTCTACCTGCCAAAATTGTTTGTTGTACAAGCATTCTTGAAAAGATAGCTTCTATAAAAGACTGTCAGTGCCTTTGCTTGCAAGACATGCAAAAACACAAGATATCCATGGAGAATTGTCTCCCAGCACCTTCATTTCATAAATGTTTGGCAAGATTGTTCTTCTCCATAAAAATGCCAACTGGATATAGCTAATGGTTGCACAACTGTAAAACATTAGATTGTTGCAATGCAATCGCTTATTAAATTTTTAAAAGATGACATATGCTATGTACCTTAAAGTCTTTTGTAACTTGAAAGAAATCACATTTTGATCAAGAAACTTTCTAGATTGTCTGAGATAAGTTATGCTTCATGTAATTCAAAGATACATAGACATGCCATTTAATATTAAATTACAGATGGAGAATGTTTTTTGAATCTGCCACTAAAATCTCAGAATTCAGCTTTTCTCACTGTGGGGTGTTGCTTAGCAACAAAGCGTAGCAACACATTGCTTTTAGAGAGTAGCCAAAGTATCAATTGAAGCGTCCCAATAAGAGTCATTTAGAAAAATAGCAATTATTTGCAATGCAAGATATTTATTCCTGATACAATGAAGAGCAACACTTCTTTCCCACTTCAGAATCAATTCTCTGATTTAAGTGTTCACAACTTCTTCCTGAATCAGGAGAAAAGAAAAAATGGGTAAGAGCTGGCTTCCAAGGAAGACTGAGAGAATTAGTGTAGCTCCATTTATATTTCTCCCTTTGTAAATCATTTTCATTAATTCAGGCTTTTCACCTATGAATAACTACTTTGGCTATGTTTTAGATTTTGATATTAGCTGATAATTGTTGTTTCTTGTCCTCATTTCCTGTTCTAACTTAATTAACATGCTATCTCAGTGGCTTTCTAAAGAGACATTTATTTACTTACAATAAGATTAATTGCAATAGCTTTTCACTCTTCAGACGTCCTGCAGAACAAAGGGCAAATAAACTGTAATAGTAAACAGAAATGAGGAAAGGAAGGTGGGAGATAAGAAATCTGGAAATAAATAATTTTAAATTATTTCAGATACATAATTATTTCTCCAATGACTATGGTAAACATTGAGAGAGAGATATTAAAAGAAAAGACAATTTTTTCCAAGTTAAAAGCAGGCCCTGTTCCCAAAGAACATTTGTTTGGAATGACAGCAACACTTTACTGTAGAAACAATGGTTCAAATACAAATGAACACAAAATTTGTGACGCGCAATAGTGTCGACAGTTTATTAACAGAAATTTGTAATATTATTGAGGTTTCTTAGCTTTCCTGAGCACAAGTTCTTATTTTTCTTGACACCATTTATCATTCATAATTGCATTAGTACACCAAGTTTTTCTTTCTTCAGGCTCATGTCAAAACTCATCTTTCAGAATTCTCCCTCTGACAATCTTTTGTTTTGTCTTCCTGACTTTCTAATGCTAAGTGTTTGGCAAATATGGCATGTATGTGTGTAGAGTAAAACATAAATTATTGCATAGATTCTTAAGAAAGTGCCCTTAACCTATAGTATTATATTACTATATCGATATATTAGGATAAACACTTATGTAGTTATTTCCTTTTCAAAAGCACAAGAAAGTGAGAGGTGTGTAATCACACACTGCATGCAGGAAGTACTCAGTACATATTGCTACTTAAATGCATGAGCATGATAGTAATTTTAAGTAAATATCAAGGTAAAATTGTTACTTAAGGGATCACATGAATGAGATTCAATAAATTAAATACTAGGAAGGTATTTCAATCACGTATTGCTGCATAACCACCACAAAATGTGGATTAAAACAACCACCATTTTATTTGGTCATAATTCTGCAATATGAGCTAGGTGCTCATCTGGGCAGCTAGTTCTGTTGGTATCCTCTTGGATCACTTAAACAGATGTCATCTGTTTGATCAACTGGTGCTGGAATGCGTAAGATGGCTTCAGCCACATTTCTGATGGTTGCTGCTGTCTGTCAGCTGGTTGGCCTCAAATGGCTCAGCTTCAGTGGCTTGTCTCTGTTCCATGTGACCTTTTACCTTACAGTAGGCTAGATGTCATATGATAATAGAAGCATTCCAAGAGGGCAAGGGTGAAAACTGCAAGATCTATTGAGAATGATGCTCAAACATTATACAATGTCACTTCTGCCATATTCAATTGGTCAAAGAAAGTCAGATGAGCCGAGATTCTAGAGGTAGGGGAAAAAGGCTGCATGTTTTGATTGCACAAGTGGTTAATTCACATTGTAAATGTGCATGCATAGAGGGGGAAGGAGAATTACTACAGAAATTGTAAGCAATCTAGCGCAGAATTGATTAAAAGTGTGCACTGAGATTTTAAGTATAATACATTTAAAAGTCAGTAACAGAATAATCTCTCTCTCTCTCTCTCTCTCTCTCTCTCTCTCTCTCTCTCTCTCTCTCTCTCAAATGCTCTTTCCAAATTTATGGTAGCAACTGTTGCTTGCAGTCACTATTTCTTTTTATTCCATTCTCTAAGAGAAGCATGGACTAATATCATTTAGGCTTTTTAAGTCCATCATTAACCTTGAATGTACTTGGTGACATGAGATGAATATGCATAGGTTGAATCACCTAACATTTTCAAAGAACAAGTTTTAAGAATCCATAATTTTAACTAAATATATAAAAGTACACATCCTTGGGTCCACACATGGTCTTCTCAGATGCTAAACAGTTTTTATGATTTACAAATCTATGTCTAAGGCAGTTCAATAAATTTATTCTCACATTAACAACACAACCTTGCCCCCAGAGTTCTCTGCCCTCACTTTTGAAAGTAAATCCCTAAACAGAATGCTTTGATCATAAAATACGCTTATAAATATTTGTGGAATAAGGTCTTATCTACTGTCCTAACCTACTTGTACCACTCAGAGGAACGTATACTACTACCCACCCAACTGTTAATGACTAAAGTCTTCAGTCAAGACCAATCAGCTATATTTAGTAAATGTACAACACAGACTTCTTCATAAAACAGACAGAAATTGGGATCTCCAGAACTCAATTCAAAAAGCATGTTGTCAAGGTATATATTATGAATTCCTTAAAGAAGAATGTTTACTCTAAAGAACACTTAAAATAGCTAAAACAGATAATCTAAAAACATTACGATGAGAGTTCTTTCTTTCTTTCTCTCTCTATTACCGTAGTAATTTCAGTCTGAATGTTGCATTTTACTCTCACCATCTGGCATCTCTTTTTTCCTAAATTCAGGAATAATCATCTGTTTATAAAATGTAGTCTACTAAAATTGAAAGAGTCCAAATTCTGAATTCTATATTCACTTCTTAAAGATTTCTTCTCGACAGAGGAAATACTGAACTTAGACTTCACCTGATCCCAGAACATCAAAACAAGATTAAATATGAAAATAAAAATTTCTAGTGATGACAAATAAAGGCAAGTAGGCCTTGATATGTCCACCCACACATAATGACTTATTATCCATTGACTATTAGCATGTGTCTCATAAATTGAGTACAAGTTTCTCTCCTGTTTTGCTATATTATGATATGTTTCTTAGCTAATATCTTAAATAAAATAAATATTTTTTAAGGATCTACAGGATGAAAAAATAGGAAAAAAGAAAATAAGAGTTTTTGTTATTAAAAAATTTCCACAACTAAAAACATTGACTTAGAAAAAATTAAACTTGAGATTTTATATCCATTAATAAAATATGAGGCTCTGAGAAGGTGGACAAAAATCCAAAAGCTTTACTGAAATTCTAGGACCAACTTATAAAAATATGAAAATAAGTTGTGAAACCATTATAGATTCTAACTGGAAGAATTCAGGGTATTTTGTGGAATTCTCCTAATTTCTTTTTTTAAGACTTCAATCCTGCTTCCTTTTAGAAGTGGTACCTAGGCAGGTTTCCACGTTTTATGTTCTGCAGGTAAAGTTGTACCACCTCTGGACACCCCTGCTACACAGTTCAAGAAAGAGAGGGAGCCAGCAGGCACCTTAGAGAATGGGAGCATTTTTAGAATTCTTTGTGGTAAATTTTCTGATGAAAGAAGGAGAGGTCATGTGACAGGAAGTACAAAGACTATAAACTGAGACTTTATCCTTCCATGACCTAACATAATTCACTAAAAAGCCTTCGATAGTTTCTAATACAAAGTAGGAAAAATAGTCCAAAGGAAGTAGAAATTGAGGTGACAGAGTTATTTGAAGTATTATGTGCTATTTGTCAATGACTCATTATATATAAAATAGTCTCCTATCTTTTGCACATAATTTGATTTTAAAGCACTAGAACATCTATTTTTAAATTCAATTTGAATGATTTCTCCCTTAGGCCCTTGTAGACAGTAATCTACATGCTGACACTAATGTTTGCTTTGGATCTATAGTATCTGGCAAGGTTACCTAATATAAGATCCATTCACACAATAATTTATAAAAAGTGCTGGGCAACACAAAGGTAGAAATGTCTAGAGAGTCCATCAGTTTCTGTACTTCTCAATAATTAGGACTTTTTTTCCCTACATATTATAAACATGCTAAAATAATCATTTTTTTATCATTAGACTCCATATGTCATTATCTAGCATGCAATTTACCAAACAATAGTTATATTAATGGGTATACTGAAGCTACATATTATTTTTGAGGTCTTTTGTTTTTAATCATTGAATGCCTTGTACTCTTTATCTTCGATTTTCTGCAGTTTGAATATGATATGCCTAGGTGTAGGGTTTTTTGTTTTTGGTTTTGGTTTTTGGGTTTTTTGGGGATTTATCCTTATTTACTGAGCTTCTTGGATCTGTGGTTTGGTATCATTAGACCTATGTCAAAGATAAGCAAACTGAAGCTCACAACAATTAATTATCTTGATTACGATATCCCAAGAAGTACCTGAAGGAGCCATCATCAAACCTAAGAAGGTATAATAACAAAGCTGCTATACTGTGTCTTTGCATACACCCTCACTTTCTCTTCCACTGTTCTATCTCACATTATCTTCTGATTTATTTCTTAAAGAAGTCCATGACTCACGCTTTGGAGTCAGAAAATTTTTAAATAATATAGAGCTATATACAGCTTTAGAACTCATTGAAGTTGCTTAAGCCACAATTTTCTTATATATGAAATGAGAAAAATAATCACCATGTAAAAGCATTAAGATGAGAAGACATATAAAGATAGCAATATATCTATTAAATGGATTCATATATATCATTACATATATATGCATGTATGCATGTACTAAGTGCCTAGTAAATATATGTTAGCCAGTATATGTTAGACACTGCCTATATACCCCTAATCCATATTGTTTCAAACCAGACTATTCACTTCTATCCTTCATTCTTTTCACCAACTTACTGTAATTTCGTGTCTTATTGAGTACTATGACTTTACATGAAAAAAAGTATCTTCTAGACTGAGTACTGACTAGAGGACAATTCTTTATTCAACAAAGATATGATTGCTGACTGTTTCTAAAAACTAAAGCTGTATCTCACTGCACAACCCACAGCCACAAAAAAATCATATTAATAATACTATGTTTAAATAACTTCTGCCATTTATAAAGCACTTACTATTGACAAACAAAATGTTCCACAATGAATAAATATCTTCTTGCTTAATTTATCCAGACTGCATATTGACTATTGGAGATTTTGCCATATAATCAGTTCATACCCATTTGTGTTTGAGTTGTAGTAGAAAATTTTAAAAAAATGGATAAGAAATAATGACCATTTTAACTCTCATTAGAGAGTCTTAGATCTGTAATGTTAAGCAAAGGACTTCTGCTTCCATGCATTAGTGGCCTTTCTTCAAAGTGCCCTCCTTTTCCAAAATACCAGATCCCAGCTACATTAGAAGCAGCACAATGTGGATCTGGTTCCTGAGAAGACATCTAATTGTGGAACACAAAACTATTTGCCAACCACCCATGCATGAGCTGTTTACAACTTGCCTTCAAGTATATCTTGCATTTGGTTCTGGCCTTATTTTCTTTTTAGTTCACTGATATTTCAAAAAGGGACTTGAGTTTTATTTTCCTTACCACTTGACCACTAGGTCTTTGACTACCTTCACATGTCTGAAGTGATAAACTTGATCATGTGTCAACATGTTATGTTTCATCCCCTTTGGATGCTGCCTATTTCAAAAGTTGTTAGAGCTTAATACATTTGCCAAATCATAGCCTCCCTTTCTACAAGACTGTGTGATTGTCAGACATCACTTCTAATATGTCTTTGTTAATTCAAATATAACTGCTTTATTCTTATTTGATTACAAAATAATAATAATAACACTACTACTACTACTACTAGTACTACTACTACTAGTACTAGTAGTAGTAGTAGTAATAATAATAACCCGTAAAGACTAAATAGGAAGATCATTAAAGTCACATTTTTTGAGGAAAAAGATAGCCCCTGATTTAAAGAAAAGTACATTTCCTGAAAGAGTAATATATTAACCAACTTGTTCTTCCTAGCTAGTTCAAAATTGTTAATCAGATTAAACAGAGCCTTGCATGAGAGAAGGAGGGAAAATGAAGTGAAAATTACAGAGTATGGTACCCTGCCAAAGAAAGAGAAAGATGAAGAGCTAAATTGTTGGACCTTTGGATACAATGTATTGGTAATGTCAAAATAAAGGGAAACACTAATAAAAGATCTACAAGAACAATTTGAAATATTTTGAAATTTTGCCTAAGGCAAACTCTAGAAGACCAAAACATACCTCCAAAAGTTTGTCAGCGGTATCAGAGAATTTATACCTTATTTTCTCTAATGCAAACAAGTAAAAGGAGACATGTCGAGCCGCATATGAGGAATATTTTCTTCCTCTAGTATTTGTAAAATTATCAAATAAATGCTATTTTTTTTCCCAACTTCTTTCTAAATATGTCTCTTCTTCCTGTTTAGGGGTCTTATAGATTTCAAGCTTTAGTTATGATGTCAATACAATTCAAAGGAGAGGCAGCTGAGCTAACTTGCTTTTATTGCTAATACCTTTAGAAAACTACAAAAAAAAAAAAAAGAAAAAGAAGTTATTAATCCACACACACCTTAAAGTTAAAGAGGTTGAAATAATCAAGTTCTACTTTTGACAATATTGTAGTGTTTGTGGTTCTACATCCAGCCTGCTACTTTCAAATCCAAATACTGGAAGAGTACAGAAGGAAGGCGTGTTTCAAGATCAGAGGATTGCTAGGGCACCCTTTGGCTTCTCCGTGTTTACACTAACCTTGCTCTGAATGTCAGAACATTCTGTCACGTTAGTTTAAATCTTTGCTCCATTTTATGTTGCCATAAGGAACAGACAATTTGTTTTCAAGGTAAATCAGTGATGAAAATAAAACAGAAAAATCATAGATTCCTTACTGATTTGGAGACAAACTCTAAATTATAAAAAAAATTGTTTGGGGCCATATTAGAAATCGTAATAACTCTCACAATTGGTAATGTGAGATGTTCTAATTTCCTAGACCAAAGGCATTGCTGGAAATTATCTGACTCCCAAATTTAAGAATATGTTAATTTATTCAAAAATTATTTATTGAATACCACAGTGTACCTGGCACTCATAAGACCTGGGGGTGCAGCAGTGAACAAGAAAATCTACCTGCAAAGCATTTTTACTGGTGTGTGTGTGTAGGGGGTAGGGTGATAGAACATGAACTATAAATAAATAAACAATCAAATAGGAAAAATACCAAATTGTGAAAAGTACTGAGGGAGTGATTGGATCACTGCTTAAAATTTAAAGGACAAGGAAACTTAAGCGATATTTAAACTAAGTGACAAAAGGAGTCAGTGAAGCAAAGATTAAGAGGAATGGTTGGCATATGGCTTCTGGGTGGGAATACCCAGAGATATTAATATATAAGAGAGTAATATGCACTATAGCTTTATTGTAGTGCATGAGAGAAAGAGTTCTATAAGAAAGGTCATGAGTTATCCAGGGGGTAAATCATATAGGACTTTGTAACAAGGATATGGAATATAAATTCATTTTAATTGTGATGGAAAGTCATGAAGGATTTTATTTAAGGGCTAACATGACCCGATTTATAATCTTAAAATATTTCATTGGCTTTTGTATGAATTGTTAGCTAAACCACAACAAACATTTTAAGATAAGGAAAAATAGATGGTTACTTCTTCAAAATGGTCATTCTCTTTTGTTCATTCTCAAATATTTGAGTGCCAATTTAGGAACAAATACTGTACAACTTGCTAGAGATACAATGAGAATTAACTTAAACATGGATATTTACTCTCATGGAGCTTACTATCTGAGAAGGGACATAGACATTAATTAAATAATCACACTAAAGCTATATAATGGCCATCTGCAAAAGTGATTTGAAGAAAGGTAATAAGGTTGTATCTGATTATGTAATAAAGAATCCAGATCTGACTGGAAAGTCATTGAAAGCTTTACATGTGCTGTGATCAAAATAATGAGTAGACGTAAACCAATGACTTTTAATTTATGTTCAATGAAGGTTTATGCAGCCTTCAAGCAGAAGGATGCCATGATTCAATGTGAGTTTCAAAGCGATCATTCACTCTGGCTACAGTTAAAAAATAGATTGGAGGAAGTACAGAATGAATGTAGAAGGAAGTATTGGGATGTCCGTTTAAGACATAATGGTAGTTAAGAACAGCATGAAGGTAACAATGAAGAGAAAAACAGATTCTGTAAATATTGAGATGATAAAAGCAATCAGTGTTGGTGACACATTAGAAGAGTGAGAGATACAGAAAGGAATGGCCTGGGCAAGTGGATAAATGATGATGCCATTTACTGTGAGATGGAATAGTGAAAGAAGAACAGGTTTGAAGAGAAAGACCATGAATCCGGCCATATACATAATGAATTTGTGATATCTTCAAAATATCCAAGTGTTAGGTCAGTAGTTGGATATACTGATATACCAAGGAAGAGTTCTGAGCTAGAGAAATAAATCTGGGCATCATCACAGTAACCAGACTGAGGATGAGCTGAAATTTCCGACAAAAAGACTATTAGAAAAAGACCTATTTCTGAGTTTTAAGAAACTCCAGAAATTGATGACTCATTAGAAAAGGAACTGCTTGAAAAGGAAATCTGGAAAGGTATGGCCAGAGAAGCAGCAGTCGAAGAAAGTCAAATAATGTCAAATGATTATCAAGAACTGTGAAGAGACCGGGAGTTTTATTTGTGTGCAAGCTAATAAGCTAGTCTGTTACTATTGTATGAATATTGGCAGAAGACATGAGAATCCTGGGTTAGAGAAAAAAGACTTTCCTGTTCACGATTCACAACAAAAATAGTCACGGCAACAGCATAATATTCTTCTTGTTTCCTCATGTCCTCTGAGTCCCATGGAGAGATGTGAAGTTTCCATGATAGGTACCTGCCTATGCAATGGGTTGAATTACAGGAAAGAAAACTGAACTTGGAAGATTAACCATTTTTATAGTATGGTAAAAGCAAGTATGCTCTGTATATGGAGGAAAATGTTACCTTATTCCTCAGGATTTCTTGCTGTAAACACAACCCTGAGAAAGGCCAACTAAATAGACAGGAACTTGCCTCCTTGGCATAGCCAGAAAGAACATACAGGCATATTTAGGGTTCATCGAAGACAGCATCTTCCAATAATGATCCTGAGAAGACAAACAAATTGAGGACAGAAAACAGTCTCAAATGGATTTCGCAAAATGGAGATTATCATTAACCTGATTAGAGACTATTTCATCAGCATGGTGTGAAATGTGAAAACATATTATAGTAGAGTGAATGTGGGGTTTGGAAATAAAGACCACAAACATACAATAGTTTATTCAAGAAGTTCAACTATAAGAGGATGAAAATAGGAATAGTAGCTTGAGGTGGTTATTAAAATGAGGGATGATATTTTTGTTATAATTCTGGTCTTGAGTATGTTTAAATGCTGAAGGAAATGTTAAAATAAAATGTTCTATAAACATCAGAGTATAAGATGCTGTTAAGTTTTCATTAATCTTGATTAAGAAATTGTAATGTGTTTAATTATATACTGTCTCCAAAATATATTGAAGTAGTGAGCCTCTGTACTTCTGAATGTGAACCTATTTGGAGGTAAGGTCTTTGTAGATGATACAGATGAGGTTACTGGGACAGGCTCTAATAAAATATAACTATGTACTTATCAAAAGGGAAGCTTCGAGCACAGACACAGACACACATGGAGGGAAGATGATGTGATGACATAGGGAGAATGTCATCTACAAGCCAAGGAACCTCTGAGGCCACCAGATGTGAGGAGAGAGGGATGAAACAAATTCTCCCTCACAGCCCTCAGATGAACTAACTCTGCCTACATCTTGATTTCAGATTTCTAGCCTCCAGAACTGCGAGAATCAATTTCTGTTAGTTAAGCCACCCAGTTTGTGGTACTTTGTTACAGCAGCCCTAGGAAACTAATATAGACATCCATTTCAGAAAGACTGAAGTCTGAATTTAAGAAACAAAAGCAAAGGTTAAAAGCTTTTGAAAACTTTATTTCACGGCATTTCAACAGGATAATGGTCATAACACACCTTTTTCTTTTTCTTTTCTTTTCTTTTCTTTTTTTTTTTAGGAGTGTATTCTATTGAGAGCACTACTAAAATGTTCATTCTTGGAAAAATCTCAAAAAAGGAAAATAAAAGGAAGGGAAGCAAAAACTCTTGCAAAATGAGAATTCAATGTAAAATAGTTTATTTAATGGATATTCAATTATCAAACACTTTGCATTTGTTAATATAAAATTTCAAAAGAAAATGGTGAATACAATTTCTTTTAAATCTACACAGAAAAAAAGTTAGATGGTAGGGGGAATAGCTTTCTGAAACAGTCTAAGCCAGTTTGTAGGAACAGAAAGTTTAAACAATGACTCCTCCAGACTTTAAAAAAATTACCTAACCATTATAGTTTTACATTTCCTCATCTGCACAAAAGAATTATCTTAGATCACCTCCCGGAATGATTATGGGAATTACTTCGAAAACATGTTTTAGTATAAGTGCCTTTTCCTGCACAAATTGAATGCATGCTGAGGATCTCTTGCTCTTGAAATCATTCCTGATTATCTACCAATGTTCTTTTATATGGTTTGTATACCATTGACACAGAGGTCAAGCTTTTTCTTCATTTATGTTTTTTTCTTATTCTAGTTTCCCTAAGTATGCCTTTCTGAGGTTTGCCTCAGATTCCATCCAGGGCTCTTTAATTCTTTCAGAGAGAATGCTCATCCATTCTCACAGGTTCAGCCACAGCCAAAGGAAGCACACATCTACATCTATAGCTTAGTAGGGCTCTCCAGTGGGTCAACTGTAGTCAGTCTTCTACAAATTTAACATAAATTGGTTTCTACAGTCCCTGGCTCCCAAACATTTTCTCTATTTGATAATTATTATGATTTCTTTGAGGAAGTGAAAATATCACAGACTTCCTTTGGCTAATAGTCTTTGGGACATTTCTATTTAGCTCTTCAAATGCCTACTGACATTGCATGAGTTTCCACTGGTAGCAGAACTGAGATATAAATAAGTTCAAGACTCTGACCACATGATCAGAGATATATCCCAGCTAAGTCAAAGGTAAAGAGAATATTCACGGACAACTGCCAGGAACATTTATTCATTTGAACAGAAGAAGAAAGATAATTTTTCCAAGTTGTTGAAGTCATTTCAGATTATTGCCAGCTCCTAAGAATGTACATTTCTGTGATGAAACCAAAACCAAACACTCATAGGAAATTTCACGATTAGCTATTCTTGTTTCCCTAGCTCTTTAAAAAAACATTCCAGGGTGGATAATGAAAGCTATACCCTCACTGTGCAGGTCAGTGCCTATCAAATAAAAAATAGTCCAATTATCTGAATAAAATCTTCATACAAAGAGCAAAATAGCAGGCATACCAGACTAGCCTTGCATACTGGCTATGTGCACAGCATAACTTCAAAACAGCCTCTGGTCATAATAGTGCTGGAAATATGTTGAGGTGTTTTCAAGACAAATAAAAGATGAAAAGTTTATTTATTTATAAAAATAAACCCATCTTAACTTTTCATTTATACAAGTATGCTTTTGTACAAGGGCTTGCACTTCAAAAAAGCATAGCTTACGTTTAAGAACTCGGTAATATTAAGGTCTTAAGTTACTAAGAGCTAGTTATATTTTTATTATTATTATTATCATTATTATTATTATTTAAAAGCTATTTAGGGTATTAGCAACTAGGGATATAATAACACACACACTTCAGTATAATTTTATAGTCCATATTGTATTGTTTTAATTACATGCATTTGGGTATAAATAAAATCATAGAAACTAATCTAAATATTTTTTCCCATATAGCAAAAACTAGACTTCAAAAACAGAGACAGAGGAGAGTGATATTCTGTATAAAAAATAATACAAATATTTTTTATTTTTCTTCTCTCAAATCAGCAGACTAGAGGTCACGTCAGTATTCTTTCTTAAATTTAATTCTCTATACATTATATTTATAGAATAAAGTACTATGATCATTATCAGTTATTTTCCAGTAGTTCAGCATTTTCTCAAGAGAAAAACATACTATTAAAATTATATAGGATATTTATTATGCTTATTAAAAGAAATGGTTACTTAATTCCATTTTTAAATGCATGGATTTTATTACTTAATTGTGCTTATTTATATTATGAATATATTCAGTTTTAAATATTTTGAAAGAATATTTATAATGCAATGCTATCATAAATATTTTGAAATATAACTGAGGAATATCCCAGAGCTCCTTTAATATAATGAAGAATAACGTAATGCCTTGGCTATTATTTTTTTTCTGGATTGTGATATGCTTCTCACATTGTTTTCATTGACAAATTATATCAAAAATAAGAAATGGGGCCCATTAAAATCCGATATATACTTTTTTCAGCTTCCCATAAGGAATCAGTGATGATTACCCTCTTATGGCTCAATGAATACATTTCCTCTGAAATGACTCATCAGGTGAAAATGAAAAACCTTTTCAGAGAATAAAGGGGCTGTGACAGATGTGAATGTCATCTAAATGACATGGAAATTGAAACTGTGGAAAAAGAAGAAAAACCCTAAGGGAAGACATCATAGAAGAAAAACATAGGGCCAATATATAAAGCTTGGGAAATGTCACCAGAGTCAAGCAAATCTCTATGTCAGAAAATGCGTGAAGTTTTGGGTATATTAGATAAATTTCCAGGAACCAGGCCTTTATGATACGTCACAGTGTAATGAGTCTATGAGGGAAGGTAAGTAAAATTGTTCTTTTCCTTTTTCAAAAAAGTACAGATGTATTATGGATTTTATTTTTAGATTTTTACACAAAAATTCTACATTAAGTTTTTTGGACCATGTCTTCTGACTATACAATAACTGAAATTACTAAGATTATTATATTGTTCTTTTCAACATGCCAGAATTGTGGATTCTACCTCTATATTTCCCTTTCAATATAGTTATATTTTAGACAACACATACATTTCAGCCATGCTGCTAGTGCTCAAAATACCCTTAAAATATCTTCCAAACCTGTAACACAGCCTTTTGAATACCTCGAGTAGTGGCAAAATTTCTTTTGAAAGTATGCTTGATCTTTTAAAACAACTATATAAATATAGTTTATAGTTTAAAACTACTATACACAAAATAATTTTTTGAAGATTTAATTAATAGTCCTCATCATTTTTTCTTTATTTCTTTTGTTACCTTTGCCTTTCCCCCATTCAAATACCTAACTAGATGTTCTCAAACCTGGCTACACTGGAATGCATTTAAAATTTAAAATTTAACTTTGGGTTAGTGAATATACAATGCAATATACATATGATGTGTTATATACTTGAAAGTGTATATACTTGAAACCTATATAATTTTATTAACCAAGGTCACTCCAATAAATTTAATAAATTTAATAAAATAATAAAAAATGAAAAATAAATTTAAAATACTCTTGCTGGCAACGTACCTCTGGGGTACAAATACACACCAGTATTTTTTCAAAAGCTCCCACAGATGATTCTTTGGTGCAGACAATATTAAGAAAAACTGATTTAGACAATTTTACATTTATTGCTTCAAGGAAGTGATATGAGAGAACTTAAAGAAGAGTCTCTATCTTTGTGCTCCTGTAGTCTACATCTTAAGAAAAAATTTGAAGGTGTAAAGAGGTCCCTGGACTGGGAAAAGATAGTAAAGATGAAGGAGTATCAGGAAGAGAGGGTTAAGACAAAAGAGGGCAAGGTAGATATATCACAGCTAAAAATAAATGTAAGGAGTATTGACCCAGCATTAGGGGATTGTGCAGTGACTTAAGTCAGTCTAGATAAAGGATTCTAGCTCCACCTAAGTGAATGCCTTAGTCACCCACACCAGGGCTTATATTAGCTGTCTTGTTCCATCACATCCACTGGCAACTCTCCTTTCATAGCTCCCCACATTCCTCCTGGATAAAGCAGGTCTAACCTTGAAAGTTTGGGTCTGTCCTATCTCTAGAAAACTAAACCTTGCAGCTTCTACATGTAAACCCCAGAGAATTGAACATGACAGTCTTTTCTTACATAATCACTTATGTCAAATTTTTAGAAAGAGGAGACAGAAAAAAAATCCAATTTGGGGAACATATCATGGAGGTTTTTCTGTTTGTATTATTCTTTGTCTTTAAAAGGATCCATAGGCAATTAAATGTTTTATAATTATTTAATGTTTATATTACAATAGATTATCTCATTTAATAGATGACAAATATAGAGAGAATAATCGAGAATCATCCTTAGTCACAAAACAATACAAGCTCTGAACCTATTCTTTAGCTTATGAAATCTCTCCCATTTGGGAACTGAATTTTATGCCATCTGGTACCAAAATGAGAGCTTGCAATGTCAGGCAGTACTTGAAAGAAACAGCTGCATACAGATCACTCTGAAACCCTCATAAAAATATATGGTACTATCATTTTTTTTTTCTTTTTAAAAATGTTTTATGGGATCCCCCATAGTATCTTTTGCTAGTCTTGCTGTAAAAATAATGTTTATGGTGATTGAATATACTTTCAGTAAATAGCTTCTGTGCCTATCAAATGACTGTTTTTCTTCTGCATTTAATCACCTAGGAGGAAAGAAATGATGGCAAACAGATTTCACTGCCTTAAACAATATTTGTTAAAGAAAGACTTTTGCCCTAGAGCATCTTACTCTGAAAGTAATTTCCTGTTCACTGCTTTGAGGCCGTTGCCTTATTATTTAGGATTTTCTCTTTTCAACATGTATCAGCTCTTTTTTCCCCTTGTCTTGCCTCTATCTACACAGCCTTGTAATGACATCCTAGTCATTTAACATCACAGTGATAGAATAACTTCCCTTCAATGTGTACGTGACTAACCAGTCTCAGATATTCCTGTTCTGGTGACGTTATGAGTATCTTCTTTTGTATTCTTAAGAGTACAATGACCTTTTTAGTAAACTGTGGATTCATGTGGCTCGACTTGATTATGTGGATTTTGAAATTAAACCTTTCCTCAGCTGTCTTAGAAACATGTTACCTAGAATTAAAATGTGATATGTCCCTGAAATTAATCTATCAAGTGAATTGATACTAACATTAAATAATCCAGTTTTCAGTAGATTTAATATATAAGGTTTCATGTGGATTTCAGATAGATCTTATAAGCTCTAGTAATAATATTGACAATGACAATTAAAAAAAAATGCAACCACAAGTATTTTGCGATTTTATACAAAGTAGATTAAATGTCATCATTGATTGATAAAAAATGAGTTATAAGAAAATATTTCCAAGGGGAAACCAACCATTAGTTGAATGAAATATAAATTATAGTTTCCTGAGAACTAACCAGGCCACGTAAGGAATGCTACTAATATGCAACAATATTTAAATGAAGAGAGAATATCAGTAATAAATCTAATTTTTACAATGCTAATATTTTGATTATTTTGGATATTATCACTATTTTTCTATACCAACTGTTCTGTAAATACATTCTCAGAATGAATTAAAATTCTGCCATGGAAAAATAACATGAGAAAATTATTTTATTTTTATAGTAATATTTGTGTACCACCTGGATTGATGAAAAACTTCATAATGATTTTATACACTGAATGATTTTGATCTTCGCTCCTCCTATATGCTACCCAGCTACAAAAATTAGGCCCTCATCTTTGATTAATATCTTTCTCACCAAATATATGTCTTTACTTTTGCTCTTTAGACATGTTCCCCAAACACTAGTAACAATCTTAACCAATTGCCTCAACTTGAGAACATTTATTACTTTAAGAATACATGTAACAATACAATACTGTGTAAGGCAGAGTTGGATCTAGGGTGATGGTGACTTCTGAAGAATACAAAGACATTACTCAGCATCTCACTCTTTCTGCCATTGCTGCATCATTTAACTCTTGACATTTTGCCCTCTGGATGCAGCAAAGAGCTGGTTCTTCGTTGTGGTAATCCTAGCAGCTTTTGCTAGTTGTATGACTTCTGCAAAACAACCAGGCTGGACTAGAGTCTCCTGGCATATATTCATTGGCATGGTACATTTGCTCCTCTAATCTCTAGCAAGCAAGGAAAGGTGTTAAGGTCATCTATGCACTGGTCTTTGGAGAGCAATGAAAGCCAAGAATTAGCTGCTGTCATTTACAAAATTGATGTGGTTACAAATGGACCTGGAAAGTAAGGAATTAGAATTAATTGGAAACAGAGTTTAGGGGAAAATAGATTTTTGTTTTTTATATTTTCTGAAATAAGTACAGAAGACAGTGTGAGAAACAGGTCCATTTCCCAAGTTCCAAAAGTGTAACTTTAATGAGGCAAAGAACAAAGTCTTTGTGTCTTCATAATTTTCTTTTTTTATTAACTTTTACACTGTAGCATGTACAATGACAAATGCCAAGCACATGTGTGTGTGTTTAAAATAAATATACTTGACAGAATATTATTCTGATCAACACTTCCCACTTTAAAAAAGATATTTATTAGTCATTACTGACAATTATATTAATACAAAATAAAACGAACTTTAGAAACCTGCTGTGTTTATACAAGACAATCAACATTATCTTATTTAGTTCCAAAATAATTTTTTGTGAGGGCGACACAATGCCAATTATCAATCTATTCCCAAGTCATTGTTTCAGTGTCCAAAGTATACAATGGAGAGACTGAACATTTTCATAGAAATGTGTTTTTTAAAGCTGTACTTAAGAATGATGACTGTGTCATGTTTTTTACACTTCAATATTAAACAATATCTGCTAAAAATAGAGGTGTGAATACGGGCTAGCTGTTTAAAGAACACAGCTCATTGATAAAAGCAGTCTAGGGTTGATACACTGACACTTAGTATCACCAACACGAATAGTGGCAAGCATGCTATGAAACACACTAATGAGATATATTTTCCATTTCCACACTAATGTCTAACGTCTTAAATAATTCTATCGTCTATCAAATAGTGATATATAACCAGTAAAAACTTCTCACTAAGATTAATGTTCATAAAATTCAAACATTTTTTCTGTACTTAAACAAAAAAGAAAATGTAAGCTACCAAAAGAAACTGCAATTTTGTAATACTTCTACATATTATTAATAGTGAATGAAAGACAACTGGCCCCCATAAACTTGCATTTTTCTTTAATATCCCATTTGCCAAGATCACAGACAATGGTATCCAAATTATTAGCAACCAGTGTTGCTAGAGGGGTTTCTGGCTGGGTGATGTTTGGATGGTTTTCAGGTGAACACAGAATGGAGTTTAATAAAGTTCCTGAAGGAAAGGTCATTCCTTAATTAGGGGTTAGGTAATGAATGACCTTATAGCCCACTTTACTTGTCTCAGAGATGCTATAAAAAGTTATGTAAATTCGTAAAGCACTTTCTAATTTTCCAGTGTCACATTTTATCCTCATAAAACTCTGTAATGTAGGCAAAGCAGAAAGTGTTATCCTTAATGCACAGCCGAGTAGAATGAGCCTTAGAGAGGTTTGATGATTTGTTTAAGGTCTCCAGATTTTCAATGTTGTAATTGGAATTTAAACCAGGCCATAATATGTAAAACATAAACTGGTAAAAAAATAAAAATAAAAATAACAGGATAACAGTCATTACCCTCCAAATGTCCATCATCCCAAGACTGTCTGAGATTGCAAATATATATCCTCTTAGGTACAATCATGGATAAACTGACCCATATGTCCTGCCCCACAAAAATGTCTCAATATATAACTAAGAGTCTATGATGAGCCAGAAATTCTACAAGATGCCCTCAAAATGTTTATGGCCTAATAATTATAATACAAAAAATTTACACAGAGAACATAAAAAGACAAAAAGATAATTATTAAAATAATTTTGGTATGAACTTTCATGGCTTTTTTACCCTCTTCCCAAACTTATATTTTTACATTTGAAAACCTCTGGACCCTTGATCAACTCACTAACAGAAACTTCTATGTAGAAAGAACTGTCTGGAACATCCAGAATGAACTTGGTCAGCCAAATGAAAAGGTTTGTGATGGAAACAGACTCTTCTTCCTGACAAAACTAGAAGTGTCCAATTACTGGTGCTCTCTAAGATTTAAATGGAAGAGATGAGAACAAAGAATGAGAAAAGTCATGAGCCCTTTGTGAAGAGGAAGGAAATGATAAAAACTCATATCTAAATATCTTTCAGCATCCCCTAGTATTGACCTCATAACCATGGCAAAATAGTTAACATCTTATCGGATTGAATTATCTATCCCTGCCCCCATGTCTTTCTCTTTCATCGTTATCATTGATTAGAATGTCCTCCTGGTCATGTTTAAAGATCAAAAATATGCAACAGAGATGCCACCAATCCTTCACCCCACACCTGTGGCAGACATGAAGGAACTGATTCCTCTCTCTGCATTCACACCTAGGCTGACAAAAAACATGAGAACTGCTGGGAATTTTCTATCTTTATCTCTCTCTATATATACTATGTGCTTATATATATATAATCATCTTTATATGAATAATCACTTTTATATATTATATATGTGTATATATATATATATATAAGATCATCTTGAAAATAATAGGAAAAAATGGTCATTTTCTCTACACACACACACACACACACACACACACACACACACACACCCCTTATTTACTCTTTCCCATGACAGAGGAATAATTAGTGAGATTGAGATAAAGGGCACTGCTCATGCATGACCAAGCATACTGACTCTTGCTCTCACTCTGGAATTTACCTGCCTATAAATAGAGTACGTTCATTTCCCATTCCTGTCCTCTCTGCCGAGTTAAAAGTAGAACATGTTCTTATTTTACTCTTGCTCTCTCCAGATTTCTCTATCCCACCTCAATGGGTTGTGAGGTTCTCCAAGCAGCTGGCTAAAAGATCTGTTCTGTCCACTCACGTCTCTCCACAGGCAAGACCCAAAGCTTATTTTTTAAGGGAAAAGTCATAAGAAGTCATATTTTGGCCTCAAATAAGAGAGATATTCTGCAACCTAATATTCTTATCAGTAGAGGTGAAGTTATAATATATTGATTGAGTTAGTCTCACAATCTTTAACATTAGTCTAGGAAGTTATTATCTATTAATTAGAATTCTCAGTCAAATTGAAATCTATTTTGTCAATTTCTGCTGCAGATCATACTTTTCTTTTTAAATGAAACTTCCCCCAATTACTTATTTACCTTAACCTCTCACTACTAAATTTCAATGACCTTCATTGACTCTACCATTTATTTACTACTTAGCACATTCTAGCTCATTATGTGAGCTGTATTTTCAAATATATCTTCTCTTTCTCTAAATGAATCATAAGCCCACTTAGGGGAAGCCCTGCCTCTCATGTTTCTTTATACCTCTGGGGTTTAACATTCAATGCTCATTTAATACTCCCTGACATTAATGATAAGATTCTAAGAAAATTACCATGACAGACGATGGTAATAAATGATTTGTGTACTGAATTACCCTTGATTCTGTTATGCACATCAGCCTGAACTTTCAACCTTTTAGACAGGTTAAGTAAGGCAACATAAGGAACACTTCTTTAGGTGAGCTGCAATTATAAGGGTGGTTAGAAGTTGACTCTGTCTAAAATAGAAGAGGCAGATATATCTTCCTAAATATTACAGAGAAAACGCACTGATGCCTTTGAAATTAATGAGTTAGAATTTGATTTTTATTCTGGCGTCTCTGGCAAACGCTATAAGAAATAGATTTTCCTGAATGTATGGAGATTAAAAATGAAAAACAGTTTGATTAAAAAATAACTAGATAGTTCTGAAATCTCTAGACAACATTTACGGACAATATCTTTCCATGTCTGGACAACATCATAAAGGACTATCAAAGTAAAATTTGGTACAAGCTACACTAAGGACATCTGAATAAACTGTTTTCTCTCACTAATCTCCTCCGGAAAAATACCTTTTTAATCCAGATGGTCATTGAAATTGCCAACCCAGATCACCAGTTCTCCCACTGATTCACTCTATAACCTTGAGCAAGTCATTCTACCTTTAGTTCATTCTTGTTTTTAATAGCTGTACCATGAAAAATTAATGCTTCGCATTTGCCAGATCTCATGAAAATGGTATGGCCCTCAGGTAACTTTCAGAAATACTTTGTGTTCTTCAGAAAAAAAAAAAAAGATGTTTGAATAATCGCAAATCTTTGCTTTCAACTAAAAGATTATGAGAATACTACCTATGAGAGACAAATATGTTAGCTAATTGGTCAATGAATTTAACTTGTTTTATAATTTTAAAAACTTAGAAAATATAAGTTCTGTCCTTGTAAATAGACCTACCGAATTTATCTGAAGCCCTTTATAAGTTTTCTATGGAGGAGAAGATTTATCCTGTACTTTGCATTAGAAAAAGATAATAAAAAATTATGTCATAAAAGCAGAATGGGGTACATTTTTATATGTTGACAGAACATGCTTCTGCATCCAGAATCTAGATAATATTTAATATGCAAAGTTAGCAGCAAACGGAAGTAAAGATAGTCACCAATCATACACCACCCTTGGTATATTTAACTTGTGTATTTACCCTCCTCCTAGCAGCTTAAGTTCTTCTTGTGCAGACATTTAGTAGACACTGTCCAAAGTTAACTCAAACTCACAAGCCAGCAGGATAAACTCACATAATCTTGTTCCTAAAATATGCTAAATTTCAATATGATATTAGAAGAAGAAAAAAAGGAGGGGTAAATCAATCAATAAATCAAACTTTAAAGCACTGCTGAGCAATTCCAGAAACTTCCCAGTATATCCATATAACCTGAATGCTTTTGGAACACGAGCATATGACCTATAGAAACATATTAGCAGAATGGAGAAAATCTCTACCCTTTAAAAATTACATTAGAAAGTCAGAGTAAAGGACCTCGAATCAAATCAAGAAAATGTTTTAGAGAAGTCTAAATAATTTTTTGATTCATCGATTTATGAATTCCTTGTAACTGACACTAGCAATCACCTCTCTCTGAGGTATTACCTTGTTCCCCTTTGTCTTTTTTTCAGTAGCTATTAAATTAATGCCTCAGCATAATCTTCCTAACTAGTCCTTAACCTTCTGAACACAAACAAAAGGGCATTAATTTCACCTAAATTGCTCTGTTAAAATTTTCCCCAGCTATTCCTTGTCCTTCCTCCTTATCTTCTCTCCTTTTCAATGCAATTACCACTTATAGCTATAATTTACTTCAATGGAAGACCTACTATGTGTCAAGTATACTCAAATCATATATGCATGCATACATATATATATACACACACACATATATATTCAAGCACATTTGCATATATATACACACATTTACACATAACCACAGGTGTGCCTTCACATACACATATACATGCATATACACAATTACATACTGTCCATAGTCACACATATGCATTCACTTGCTT
>NW_011888782.1:38276256-38278386 GCF_000151845.1 Pteropus vampyrus | reverse complement strand
CCTCAGCATAATCTTCCTAACTAGTCCTTAACCTTCTGAACACAAACAAAAGGGCATTAATTTCACCTAAATTGCTCTGTTAAAATTTTCCCCAGCTATTCCTTGTCCTTCCTCCTTATCTTCTCTCCTTTTCAATGCAATTACCACTTATAGCTATAATTTACTTCAATGGAAGACCTACTATGTGTCAAGTATACTCAAATCATATATGCATGCATACATATATATATATATACACACACACATATATATTCAAGCACATTTGCATATATATACACACATTTACACATAACCACAGGTGTGCCTTCACATACACATATACATGCATATACACAATTACATACTGTCCATAGTCACACATATGCATTCACTTGCTTATACATAATTACATACACAATCACATACACAATTACATACACACGATCATATAATCACATATTCATATACAACTACACACATATACAATCACACACAATATGCATTTAATCCTCCAAAATATCCTATGAGTTTGGATCTTATTTTCATCCTCATGTTTTAGATAAGGAAGTGAGATACAGAGAGTACAGCTTCTAAATGATGAGGGCTTATTTAAAATGTAAGCTGTCTGACTGCAGAATCTACATTCTTAATCAAAACGCTATATAGTTTTGTACCAATAAAATATCTGTAGTACTTAACTCTCATAACTGATTTCCCTGTCACTAGTCTGTGTTTAGCCTATAATTATTCATTGCCTGCAGTACCTTTTAACTATGTTGTTATCCCAAATTATGACTTCTCAGGTGGCTACATCAGTTTTTATACGAGCATATTTTCCCACATTGGTAAATATTTAGAAAGTGTATTTTGACCATTGTTATAAATTTAGGTAAATAAATCATCTCTGAATGTTGAATATATTCAAACTAATATTTTACTAAATTCTAAATATTAAACAATACTTATGTGTACCCATGTTATTGCTTCTTCCATAATTCAAACTTTATTATTTTTCTTTTCTCATGGATAGTATTTTTCCTACTTTTTTGGTTCTCCTTTTTCCATATCCTCTCCTATTCCTTTTGTTCAAGCACAGGACCATGGGAAACAAACAATATAGTCTGAATTTTTAGCCTCTGTGTCTGGACCGATTGATCAATACTATTTAAAAAATAGCCAACTAATCCCTGGATTGTGTGATCCAGTTATTAGACATAATTTACTAAACTGCTTCTAATAATTCTGGCTTTTTTTTTAATAACACTTGAACATTTTTAATTGCCGTATGTATTAACACAGGCTTTCTTTTAAACAATAAATATCTCCTGAAAAATAATTTAGGACATTTTATCAAGTTGTTTTACAAAAAAGAAAATGGAGACAAAAAAACATAAACTTTTTAGAGCATTTTACCTCTTTATCAACATAGTAAAAATAGCAGCAATAGGTTGTGGTGGGGGTGGGAATGGGGCAGAGAAACGAGATGATAGTTATCACTTAACTTGCTTGTCTAAATTTCACTTATTTATAAATTTATCAATTATTAGAAAATTATATGGGCAATGGTTTAAAATTTGTTTTCTAGCAATAACAATCTTAATTATACCAATAATAATAATAATAAAAAAAACCTCTCAGCCTATCTATTTGGGAAGTAAAATATGTATTTCATAGAAGAAAGAATCTGTCAGATAACCATTCTGTAAACTTAGAGAACTATGAAAAAGCACACATTCATGCTCAGTTTAAAGTGTCCCTCAGAAATTTACAATCCTATAAAAATAGACAATGAGTTTAAGGAATATTATTCAGTTCACTCTCCAGCCCTCCTCATCAAGCCTCATTTTACTGACCAAGAAATCAATGTGCAGAAGATTGTATACCATTCGTTACTTTTTTAAAAAAATAGTCATCTACCCCAAATTTCCTTGTCATTACAGACTGTTTCTTCCATGCTTCTTACAAAGCAAATTTTGCCTTAAAATAATTCTCAAGACCCACTTTAAAAGAGTCCCTATGTATTTTACTACAAAGAAATATATATAATATGTGTAACATATTTGTATGTATCTAGCTATTTAGCTAGATAATCAATATTATATTAAAAATCTGTAAAAGTCTGGATGTTCATGAAACATCAGCAATGAACTC
>NW_011888782.1:38269756-38274211 GCF_000151845.1 Pteropus vampyrus | reverse complement strand
CCTTCCTTCCTTCCTTTCTTTCTTTCTTTCTTTCTTTCTTTCTTTCTTTCTTTCTTTCTTTCTTTCTTTCTTTCTTCCTCTTTCTTTTTTTCTTTTTCTTTCTTTTTCTTCCTTTCTTCCTTTTTCTTCCTTTCTTCCTTTCTTCCTTTCTTCCTTCCTTTCTTTCTTTCTTCCCTTCTTTCTTTCCTAAAATAGATTTGCTTTCTGTTGACAGGGCTTGTTTTACTTGTCTACCATTTTATTCTCTTTACCTAACCCAATGCTTAGCACAAAGAGATCAATATATATGAGTAAACAAATCAATGAAATAAAAGAGCAATGTAAGGATTTAGCTTTAGAAAGCTCCATTTCTTTAGTTTTATGTATCTTCAAAATCATGAGAATATATATTTTGTCGCTTAATAAATTGGTAGTTATTTTAAACAGAAAAGTATTTTTAATTTATTGCCATGAAATTGACCATCTAGGAACATGTGCGTTGTCTACACTAAGTTTTCAGGTACCCCTAGAATACCATCATAGATATCTGTACAGATGTGCCCTAAATTGGAATTCTCCAATCTGACAGAATTTTAAACTTTTAAATTATTATTTAAAAGACTTACATATTAATCAACTCAAAATGAATATAGGGCCTTGAATAATACAATAGAACTTTTATAATATTTTGAAAGCCAATCTTTGTTGACAGTTATCTACATGGGAACACTGACAGTGTGTCCAAAATCCACACTGGTAATCTATAGTTCACTTTTATAAATTTGAAGATTTACAGCAATTTATTCTCACATAATCTTTGACACCACTGCCTTCACCCAATAATTTCCCAACAACAACAACAAAAAGAACCTATTTACACCATATTTTGATGAGTTTTGATTGAAAAACTATACTTCCTGCCACAAGCATCAGTAGATTTTACATAGGTAGTAAAGGGCTTTTGACACTAAGCCAAGCCAGTGTTATCCAGGGATAGAGGTAACAAATACTTTTGGAAAAT
This sequence comes from Pteropus vampyrus, assembly GCF_000151845.1. Taxonomy (NCBI): domain Eukaryota; kingdom Metazoa; phylum Chordata; class Mammalia; order Chiroptera; family Pteropodidae; genus Pteropus; species Pteropus vampyrus. Next base: position 38,273,211 of record NW_011888782.1, on the reverse strand, counting down.
CCATCTGCTATACCACAGTGATCTTCTAAATCTTAGTACCAGTCATGTCATATCTTTCTTTGAAAACTTCAATGATTCCCTTTATCTAACAAATAAGTCTAAGCCTATGGTGTATGTTAGGATAGAGTTCAGGGATATATGCATAGAGACCTGACTACCAAATAGATATTTTATTTTTCTCATGCATTGTAAAGTTCAGAAGTAAAGGAAAGGTAGAATAGCTGCAAAATGCCAGAACAGATTAAAGGTTGCTTGCATTTACTCACATGAAACTTTTGTTCTCAAATTCTTGTGCTATGATTGCAAGTTGCTACCAGGCCTTCATCATTGCATCTACAATCCATGCAGGAAAGAGTGAAAGGGAGTTTTCATCTTGCCCGTATGTCTTTTCTGGTCCAGTCATGTCCCCACTGCCCAAAAAGGACTAGTTCCTATGTTCTTCTCTCTTTAAGCCTTCATACCTTCATTGCACGTTTTCACTTTCCCCTTATGATCTTGCTTCATATATCCCTGAGAAACCTGAAGCAAGCAATAAAAAACTTTTGATAAACTTCCATCACCATATCTTCTCACTTACAAGCTTCAAGACTGGATAGTTCTCCAAAACTTTATGGATAATATTCCTTCTATTTCATCTATCAAAGAATATTGCCCCCTGTCTCTTATTATTTCCAGTCAATAAATATGCATGCTGTCATTTCTCTGCATTGATTAAAAAACAAACAAACAAACAAAAAAACCTTTACTTTTATAGCACAACTCCTTATGGAATGACATATGTATTATAACTGATTTCAATACTTCTCTTCCCATTTTCTCTTGACCTCAGTTAAATCAGATTTAATTTCCACCATTTCGCTAAAACTCTGGCCAAGTTCACCAATGATGTGCACATCACCAAATCCAAAGGTCATTTTCAGTTCTCTTCTAGTTTGTACTATAACATGCATTTGAAATAGTTAATCCCCCTATTCTCTTTGAAACTTTCTTCACTTGACATTCAGAACACCCCACTCTTGGTTTTCTTTCTACCTCAATGGTTGTTCCTTCTAAGTTTCCTTTGTTAATTCCCCTTCCCAATTTGAAATCCTAATGTGGGAAAGCCCCAGGACTTAGCTTTTTAATCTCTTCTCTTTTTCTTTATCTACATCCAGTCCTTTAATGACCTTTGACAATCTCAATGTTTTGAAACTGTCTTTATGTTGACAGCATCCAAATAAATATGTACAGTCAAAATTTTTCCCCTGCCTAAAACCAAATGTCACTTTGACATCTCTATGTGAATGTCAGTAGGCCACTTAAATTTTACAAGTCCCAAACCAAATTCCTGATATTCACACTTTAGAAAAATAAATAAACAAAGAAAATAAGACAACACCAAAACAAAACATAACAAAAAATAAAAATAAAAACCCTGCTTCTCCTAAATCTTCCTTTCTGGAGTTCTCAATTAACAATCATAATATCCTATGATTAGGTTAGGATAAACTTTTATGGTTTTCTTCAACTCCTATGTTATTCACACACTTCATATGCAATCTCTCAGCAAATCCTTTTTCTTTAAAATACAACACATCCAGACTCTAACTACTTCTCTCCCTACCTTCACTGCTACCAGCTTTGTCTGAATCACTAACATGTTTCACCTGGGTGACTTTAATAGCCTCATAACTTGCCACCCTGCCATCAATCTTGACCCATTACAGACTACCATCACAACAGTCAGAAAGATACTGTTAAAAGCCAGTCAGAGCTTGTCATTTCTTTGCTCAAAATTTCCAATAGCTTCTAATCTCACACAGAGTGACATATCCACAGGATTCTAGAGCATCTACCCTGTTTATTCATCTCTGACCATCTTCCTTACTATTCTTGATTTTCCTTGAATATACTAGGCACATTCCTGACTCAATATATCTTCCTGCCCTTTCTGCCTTGAATTCTCTCTCCCCAGAATTCAATACTTCTAATTTTTTGCTCCAATAATGAGGCTCTCCATGATCATTCTATTTAAAGTAAACACTTTTCCTACTTGTTTTTTTCCCCCATGGTAGTTAGGTAACATACTTTATATTTTACATTTTTTTTTCTTTTGGTTGTATTGAATGTCCTCCCTTCACCCATTAGCTCATCCAGATTTGAGACTATGCCTATTTTGTTTTTTCTGTTACTGTACCTCCAGTGCCTAGAATAGTGCCTGGGTAAGAATAGATACCAATAAATACTTCTTCAAATAAATAAAATACATGAAAAATTATATAATATGGCCACCCTCAGAAGTCTTAGAGATATGTGTTTTCCTTGGACACGTCATTTCTGTGAAAAAATTGGGGTTTTATTTGTGAGGAAAACAGGTTGCAGTATGTATTGTGTATATAGCCAACAGTCTTCCACATAGTCTTCTAAGAAATGGCCCAAGCTAATACTTTTTTGTCCTCTCTCTCCCCACTTACATAACACAACTACTTAGCTGTATCAGGCAACTGACCCTTTTTCAAGCACAACATGATTTTTTTTTATATTTCTGAACTTTTCCTCAAGTTCTTTACTGTCCTAAAATTCACTCTTCATATCTCTACACAGAGAAGTCTCTGACATTGTATGCCGTACTCCACTCCCCTTTCTGAAGATCCCAAGTTCAACTTAAAGACCCGGTTCAGTTATCACGTCTTCTAGACAGCCTGCCCATTCCCTCTGTGAGCTCTGATGAAACTTCTATTTATATCTTCTGTTACTTTACCCATAGTGCTACACCTGTTATTTCTGACTTCTTAACTACAAGTGGTAAGCTTCTCAAAAACAGGAACTCCTTTTGTATTAATTTCTTAATTTTTATTACATTAGAATTTGTTCTATATGAACCCTTATTTTCTCTTAAATAAATAAAAGTAAATTTCAAAACAGTAATTTTTGTTTAATATGTCGCTTAGAGTTAGTCTATGTTTAATACAGAGTTTAAATGACTTTCCCTTTAAGACTATTTAGGGCTTTAAAGTCCTTTAATTTGCCCTTGCTTTATATAAAAATTTTTACTTTTCCCTTCTTAAGTCCTCTCTATATCCCCCTTGCTCCTCTCCCTTTGATTTCATTGTTAAATTTGCTTCCACTGCTCCTCTGCTTAAATCTTAGGCTGACAGGCAACAACTTAAAAATAAATGATTCACTAGACAGCTGGACAGGGATAATTTAGGCCAAGCTAGGCTGAACTAGGTATAGTTAAAAAAAAAAAAAAAAACCTGAGTTAATTGGGAATGAAGCTAGTTTTCCCCAAAGCATTCAACTAGTACAATGCCTGGTACATAGTAATATCTAGTGAGTATTTGTTGGATAAATGATTGATTGAATTATTAAATAAAATTAATGTAAAACAAGAAACAGCTAAGTATATAGGGAAATTCTAAATATGATAACAGTGGCATTTCAAGGCAATAGTCATTGAATGGTAGTTGAGACAA
>NW_011888782.1:38263258-38268936 GCF_000151845.1 Pteropus vampyrus | reverse complement strand
AACATTTGGTTCTTTGTGTTTGTGTTTATTGGGAAAGAGCCCTAATTTGTACTATTTGCTGATTTCTATAGTGTAAATACTCTCAACATGACTGAGTTCCCAAAAGTGGAAGAAGATGTGCATAATAGGGTTTCATGAACCAATTCAAAGCAGCTCCAACTCACCATTGAGCCAAGTCTTCCATCATCTGTCCACTTTACAGGTTTAACATCATCTTCCACTACTCCACACAGGAAATCTCTGCTCAAGCTGGATCAGAACATTCCTTACACATTAAACTTGTTCCCTGTGTCCATACTACTTTCTTCACTAAGATTATCAGCCTATCACCTCTCTTTCTTAAGCACTTATGTCTTAGACACAAAGATCAGAGTACACATATAGCAAACCAAACAGCCATAGACTATGCCTTTATAAAACATTTTTGAGACAGTAATCAAGTAATCACAGCAATGTGTAACGAGAAGCTGACAAATATTAAGAAGGATGCTAATAGAACACCACACAACCGGTGACTTGATTTCTTCTGAGGGATCCTGTGTTCTGCCACTGCATGGCATATATCTTATGTCTGAAAGTGTATTGTGTTCCTCAAGTTAAAGGTATACAGCTTCTATATCTATATTGCTTATGCCTTGTCTAAGCATTCTATCTGTCTTTAGTATGTTTTCAGAAAAAAAATGTTGGGGCTGTAAAAGAACATCTTGATCTTACCTGACCTGACAGAGCAGCTGATGACACGGAAAAGAGGGCAACCGGGACTGTGTATCTAAGAGCAGGACAAGAGAAGGGGGCCAGGGAAGATGAGGTTGACCAAAGGACCCTAGACAGAGCACTAATTTAAGCTGAAGCAGAAATGGCTGGATAGAACTGTCCATAGAGCTGACCGCCAGAATGGGGTTAGTCAGGACTGAAGGACACTGACAGCAGTGGACTAAAGATCAGATTAAGAACTCTCTACCTCTAATATGACCAGCTTTCCAAATTCAGAAGTTTAAAGTGGTCACTTTCCTTTCTTTTCTCAAAACCAGTATCCTCAAAAACTGGATATTAACCAACTTACATCATCCCATTAATGATAATGAATAAAAAGGATTAGGACAATGGTAGAGTTTTAAGCAATCGATAGGTGACTTCATATTTAGAGGCGTCTTCCTTACAAAGATCTATTGATTTGCCAGGGCAAGCTTTCTGACATCTCCAAACATCATAGTCTCATTTTTAATAACCTTTATGATTTATTTTAGGAAAACAGAAAAGTAGAAGAGTTTGGAGAGAAAAAAAAAATCCATTATCAGTAGAAAAATCCTGATAGCTTATAGAAGAAATTTTTTTTTAAAAAATCACTGTGAAACTATTGGGCTTCCCTTCTTCATCTATTTTCACAGAAACTCATGACATTAAATGTTAGCTGATGTGTAATAATTTCTATCCACTTTGAATAGATACATGAATATTACAGATGAAGTAACAATGCAAATAACTGAGTTATTCCTAAAGACCAATTTTTCTTAGATTAAACGTAATCTAACACAGTATTCTTAAGGTTGCAATGTGAAATGGATGTGAGGAAATGTGAGATGTTGAGAAACATGAATAGTTTAATGTAATCATCCAGGCTATTTTGACAAACTCACCACTTTTTCCCTAACTTCTCCAGAATAACTACTTTGAGAATCATTTGTATATGGCCAGTAATGGTCAATCTAAGTCTTAGACATATTTGTCAATATCATTCTTCTTCCATGCTGGTATCAGCAACATTGTTCAAACTACCACAATTATAAAAATAACTTTATCCAGCACTAAATTAGCTTTATTTTATAATGATCTTCCCTGAGAAAAGTTATTTTCACTACAAAAATTTTTGTTACAGTATAAAGTATATAAAACTTTAATATCATTGTAAAAAAGGAAATTCTTCTGCCTTCTTTGATATCCTTAATCTCAAGAAACTAAATTAAAGCTCACAACTATCATTATTTTAATACCAAGTCAAACTTTTATTTACAAAAATGAATGCTGAACATGAGTAGCACTCTAAAATAATCATAACCTTTTAACATGTGCTAAATCTTTTAGAGTGCCTGTACCCTTTTATTTGTACACAGAACAAATTATTATATTTTTTTTATATTATATGTTATACCAACATCTCAGCAGCAACCATATTTTCCTTAATGATCTTCTGCTTAATCCAATTCCCTAATATTTGGCTATCAAAACTTTGAGATTTCCCTGACATCCTTTGACAATTCCAGTGATACATAAAAGTTAAGATAAGCAATCCATGTGGGCTTAACACAGTCTCTTGTTCCCCTGAGTGAACATCAAAACATATATAACCAATATAGCATGAATTCTCTTACCAAGACTAAAATGATTTGATTTCTATGAATCCATTTTAACTAATTTTTGTTTTAATTTAGACCAGTGGTTCTGAAATGTTAGCACATATCAAAATTACATATAGAGTTTATTAAAACACAGAGAACTTGACCTCAACTTGACTTTCTGATTGAGTGTGCTTAGAATAGGACCCAAGAATTTGCTTTCAGGTGAAGGTACTTTGGATCAGTGGACCACACTGAATTTGGATGATCACAGAATTCCATTCTTGAGTAACTTCTGCCATTTGCTTGCTAGCTGATTTGATGAAATTATTTCTATGGAAAAGTTCACAGCAATAATTAATTCTAATCTGAGAATTAATTTTCATCTATTTTTCAGTTTTCTTTCTACAGCTCTGCTGGGAAGATGTTAAAAAATATTCAGCCCAGTCATAAACACAGGCACCTCAAGGAACTTAATATTTCAATAAGAGAAGAATCGATGTGTCCACAACACATTGGTTAAAGGTTAACAGCCAGAGGACAGCTATTATCACCTTTCTGCAATAAAGAAATATAAGTGCTAATAGCTTAAGGGACTTGCCCAAAGTCATTTAAGAATTTTCAACTGGTGTTTAGAAGAGGAGCTGATCAGCATTCTTAGTTGCTTTTTCATCTTAATCAGGATAATACTCCCTGCTCTTGGATGACAACAAAATTTTCTTATTTCTTCATTTTGATACTTAAAAGACACTGTTTCAGAAAAGTTATGATTTTTAAATTATGATTTTAAAGTCAATTTTACCTACCAGAAAATGAAAATATTTATAAATATTGGCCATTCATATTGTTAAAAATAAATAATTAATAAAATTGTTGTGATAATGTATTTGCTCATATGAGACCTATGAATACATAAAGGCTTAAAATAAACAAAATAATGAGAACAAATTCATCTTCACAGTGTTTTAGCCAAGCAATTGCCCAAAGCTGCAAAGGCTTCACTACTCATTCCCATTCATGCCTCCAAGGGGCTTTTATAAGTCAGGCCACCTCTCTTGACTTCAGTATCCTCATTGTTAAAGGAAGAATATTGAACTAGAGGAGCTATAAGTTTATTCAAGCTCTAAAGTTTATAGTTCACAAAGCAGTTTAACTATCAAAAATTAATTTCTTTCATTTTTTATTTTTCTCTTTTAACTGAAGATTGCAATTAGTCTCAGATAAAAAGCAAATGTTAATAAAATATGTTACTCTTAAAAATAGAGATTCACTTCTTTGGTGAAACGATTGGTCCCAAAGTGAATCTTACAACAAAACAAAAAAACAAACAAATGCATACATCCTATTAAAGTTATTGCACACTGTAAAAATGATAGAGAATAAATGCACAATAAAATTTTTAAACCCTACATGAGTTATTATTGTTTGCTAACATAGGCAACATTTTTTTCCTAGTAAATTATCAAACTCTATTATCAAACTCTCTCTCTCTCTTTCAATTCCATACACATGTGCTTTATGTTTTCCTTCATTACACCAACTGCAAAATAATTACACAAAAAGATTTAATACAAAATTACAGTCAAGATCTGATTTCAACACCAGAAAAAAACTCCAATGGCTAAATTTAGATATCTAGGTAAACATCATTAAAGATGCTCACCGAGAATCAAACAGCTCAAATATTTATTGAAGATGGATGTAACATCACCATTTTATAAATATAAAGAATTTTCTCAAAACAATATATTCCAAATATGCTTCATGAAAACTATTCAATTGTTCTACTATTTGAACAGATAAATGAATGTCCATTTAATTTTGACTCTCAAAATAGTTTATTTGTGAACTCTATGGTTAGAAATTATCACATAATGCTTTCTATATGAAAAGGCTTTCATATTTAAATATTAGTTATAAATTTTAATATAATGAGATATTAAAATATGCAAAATAGATGACTTCAAAATACTCACCAGCCTCCATGGGTTTGTACCATGTCGATACCAGTTGCCCAGCATCATTATTCTCCTAAAAACAATAAGCCTGGTTAGAGAATTCACCCTACCATAATTATAATTAGGGGAAAAAAAACTCTCCATCTTAGAAAAACCCTTACTTAGCATTAGGTTTGCTACTGTGAACATTTTTACTATATGAAAGAGTTTAGATTTTATGAAAAGTTAAACATTTCTGAGTAGTTACACTTAATTGTTATCTTGAATGGCCATTTACAGTAAGCCAAAGACATTGACAACTTGAAAGTCACTTTGGAGGTTATCACTCCATTGTAAAAATTAGGAGAGGAGGTTAATTGAAGAAAAGGATTTAAATGAAGATTGCATCATTCTTAGTGCATTAAGGTCAAAATATAGTATTGATTTACTTTTATAGGTAAATGATGGATATTCCATAAATTATTTATGCCATTACCTTAGATTTTCATTGTCCCTTGTATAGATTCTATATTTAGCAATTATCATACTAGGAAAACAAGTTTCAGTCATCTTTTTCCATTCTGAACTGAATGAAACAATCTGGTGAGGCAGGTTTGTCTCTTTTTCTCTAAGCCAGTTGTGTCAGAGGGGCATGTTCTTGCTTGTAAAAAATGTGATAGGCAGGGACTCTGTCTGTTGCCTTCTCAGAGTACATGCAACATGCCCAAATGTTCCCATGATTCATTATGGGACACTCACCTCCTTCATAAAATGTGAGATTACTTGGAAATTCATTTGCAATAGCAACTAAAGGTGCTATTCTGTATGATGAATGTTATGAAACTATAAAAAATCATGTCTTTGAAGATTATTAATGAAAAATTCCCATAATATAATATGAAATTTAAAAACTGCATCTACTAATTTTTATAAAGTATAACTCTAATTACTTTTCCAAAATGTATAGAAAAAATAGAATAAAATACATAAAAATTGTACATGTGGTTTTCCTTGTTTATAGATCACAGAAGATTTTTTGTTTTTTAATACTTTACTCATAGTACTTTTTAAATTATTATTTTTTAAAACAGTAAGCATTTTTATAATACCATAATAAAAGAAATGATCTCTGGAGGGGCCAATGAAAGCAAAGGGCCAAATCCTTTCTCTCTTATATTCATGTAGAATTTGTATCTGCCATGACCTTTAAGAGGTCAACAGAAGTTCTGAACAAGCAAGGAGTAAGTATGTGTCAGGGGAAATGAGCTTGAGAACTGAAAAATCATCAGGAAATAGACATGGAAATATGAGGGAGAGCAAGAAAAGCAGAAAAGGTGTGTGCTTTCAAAAATATCAATGATGCCCTAGGTATTAAATGTATGTCACCAATTTAAGATGATGATACTGG
>NW_011888782.1:38230505-38261823 GCF_000151845.1 Pteropus vampyrus | reverse complement strand
GTACTCAATAAAATTTTCCAAGTAAATTCACTGATTTTAATTCAATTTACACTTCCTAAATATCAACTCTATGATAGGCAATGGTGATACATAAATAGACAAAATATGATTTCAACGTTATTGAAGTTGTTTTGGCCTCAGTTTCTACATCTGAATAAAGTAATAGCAAACTGAATAATTTATAATGTTCCTTCTCACTCCAAAACTATATGCTCCTACTATCTCAAGCATTAATTATTTATCTCTAAAAATATATTCAAAGCCACAGTATTATCAGCTTTAAACTATCCCTATTAATGGTAACAAGCAGTGGAAGTATAGGATAGTGGTCAAAAGCTTGGAAATTGAGGTCAGACAGTCATTAGTTTAATCAGGAAGGAAAACCACACAGTATTTAAAAAGAAAAATATAATATAATTAATAATTAACTATAATGAAAGATTGGAATAAGGAGATATCAATTATTAAAAAGTAAAGGGAACTCCAAAAAATATAGGAATTGCAGGTATAATGAGCAGTCACTACCTTTAAAACTGAGACTGAACACCTGAGAGAATGTTTTCCCCCTATGCCAGGCCTGAGATACAGACCTTGCAAGAGAGGGCATAGCCATGACTTGACCCGTTGAATGGCAAAGAATTTGCTGTGGTGCCTAGCTGGCATAACTTGCTGGAAGTCTGTGCCCTAACATGCTTATGAAAGCTATATACAGAGAGGTACCTCTCACTGCAAAATCACCTGAGTGGAAGCTGTTAGCCATTAGGTACTGCCATGCACTGCAGAATGAAGCAACTGTAGGAGCTGTAGAGGTCAAGCAATGCAGAAGCTATTCATGCCATGGGAACCTGCTGCTAGATCACTCCCAAACCAGAAAACAAAACATTTTCCTCCAGCAGTGTCTCTCCATCCCTCTGTACTGAGAAAGCCCAACATTGTGTCAGTTGCCAAAGGGCCCAGATCCATTTTTACAGATCAGGCAAAATGGGCGAATTTTGAGCTAATAGGCAATAAATAGATAAGTAGTACAGTTCACTCCTTTAAATCTAGACTGCTGCATGCTCCCTGTTACATACATTTTAATTCCCATACAACAACAAAACAACGTTATATCTGTATAGTTACCCTTTTAAAAAAAGACTCTTTCCCTAAAATGAGACTAAGAAAAGCCATTGTATTTATCACTGGCTATATGAATTGCTCCACAAATTCAAGAAGAATCCCACTGAATATTTTGTTACCTAAAAGACTAAATTGTAAATTTAACTACCAATAGCATATACATAACATAAAAGGAAGAAAGCAAGGGTTGAAGAAAATGGTGGCATACAAATAAACACACACACAATATAACAGTCAAATAATATGCAAAGTCTCTACAATCCTTACTTCTGTGATTGGTCACCGGATTTGTTTAATGTCTTTGGCTTCCTTTTTCCATTGCTCATCGGTTGTTACCTCTATCAGCCAGAACCTCATTTAGCCAGGATTTGAATGACCCAAATCTTCATTGCCAAAGATTCGCAGTCCTCAATTGTCTCCACCTGGCATCTTTAGTTAGCTGTTTGCTGTCTCCAAACTCTTGCTACCTTGTTCACAAAATGGCAACAAAGTTCACTTATTCTCACCTCAAAATTTTGTGATGAAGATAAAATTAGTTAAGGCATGAAGAGTCTCTACTACACAATAGATATTTTGAAAGTTATTCTAAATGTCACCTATATCAATTTGTCTTCTCTTAATAAAGGTAGCAGAAGACATATTAGAAGAGTTATATGTGCAGCAATATTTTACTTTTGGCTTTCAGAATAATTTTAAGGATGAGATTTATTGATGCTTACATCTTGGACCCTGTTTTTGAGTCTTAATCGAAAACTGGAAGATACATGCTATGTCTCTGAAAAGGTGGAGTGAGATTTTGTTTTTTCATTATACACTTTTTTAGTATTTGCATTTGTTACTACAAGTATGCATGATTTTGTCTGCAAATTTCTAGATTCATTACATAGAGCAAATTACTTAACCTATGTAGAGTTCTTTTCTTATCTGTAAAATAAAGGAATTAGAATAGATACCTTCTAAATTTTCTTCCAACTCTAGAATATATAATTTTTTTCTACAACTTCAGAGCTTTGTTCAGTAATACTTCAGAGATTGTGAATAGATGTTTATTTAGTATGTAAAGAGCACAATCTTTGGACTAGAACAATATCAATTCAAATCCCACCATTTACTAGATATATAACTTTGAGTAAGTTGCTTACTTACTTTTGGGCCTAAGTTTCATCGGTAAAATAGAAAAAAAAATACTTCATGCACATTAATATACAATAGGAATTCAATTAATTTTACCTATGCTATTTCTTAAAAAAAAAAATCTACATTGACTCTAAGACATATCACTACATTATGATCCAAAAAGAACAAAAGAAAATAAAAATGGAAGGGAGGAAAAGAAGGAGGGAAAAAGAGAAGAAGGAAGAAAAATTTTTTCAATTAAATCATAGCATGCTATCATTGTAGATGCTTTCCAATATCAGAGATGTTAAAGTGTGTGTGAAGGAGGAGGTTAAGTCTTTTTAAAATCAATAAGATAGGCATTACTGTTATTGTTATAAGGCAAATCAGCAATCATTTTTCATTTTTGATTTCAGCAATTAAAATATTAAATCAATATTACAGAATATGGAAAGTAAAGAGCAAATACTATATGTCCATTATATAAGGGCATTAGTGTGTTCATAGTGAATTAATTATTGAGTGCTTACTATGTGAAAGATAAAATGTTACATGCTTGTGATATAATAATTGAGCAAAATGAGAATCTCTGTTCATGTTGAAGCAGACAGCCTGTAAGGAAAGAAAAGCATTGATATAATTTGGTCAGGATAAAGAGTAAAGCTAGAAAATATTCGACAAATAAAAATGGAGGACAATACTGCACTTTATTTATTTATTTTTTTAATATACTAAACCTTAAAAAATGTGAACATTTTTAAGTAGCATTCTGGAAAATCTTACATGTATAGAAGAAAAACATAGTATGTTAAGTAGAACAACATGAAGCAAATGATTCAGTGACTATGGGCAAGATGCCACTAGGATTAGAGTAAGAAGACTAGAGCATTATAATGAAAGAAATTGAATGTTAAAATACCTATTTCCCAAGCCTGATTGATTTATGAACCTAATCTCTTCAAGAACCTAGGGTTTTGATTCCTGACCTAGTCAAACAAAAATGTCTGAAGGAAAATAGATTTGCTAGTCCAAACACAAAAAGAAATAGAAAGTGAAGTCACAGTACAAATTTCCAATCTGGAAACAAAAATGACAAGCTTTAAAATTTTACTGTCATTTAATTCAAGAACAAGAAGCTAATGTTCTCTAGTTAGATAACAGTGTCCATGGTTATACTGGACTAATAACATAGCCAGAAGGCATTTATTAATCTTTTATTTACTTAAAAGCATACCTTGTATATCTACCTAAAGGGAAAAACAATATATGTATTTTCTCTTCTACCTTGTATAACTTGTGTTTTAAAGCTATTGTAGAATAGATAGGCATTTTACTTAGTGATTTTCATAACAAAATAAGTCACTGAAAAAATTAAATAACCAATATATTAAAGAAGAGAGTTGGAATTTATATGCTCTATGGTATAGATAAATGAAAATAAATATCCAGTTATTTGACAACAAATGATAATTTGACCCATTATGACTATCCAGATATCTTCTGTTCTTTCTGTGCATCTCTATGCATTATAACTCTTCATTTCCTAATCTTTCTACACTCTTGTTTTCCCTCTATCTATAATGTTTAACATTTACTGAACACTTATAATTTGCTGTTGGCTGGAAAGGAAAACTGGGGGTAGAATGCCTTATGTGTATAAATAATAATACATAATAACAGTTACATAAATATTACTTAACTCATGTTTATTAATTAGAATAAAATTATATTAAAAGGAAATAAAATTTCAGAGAGTGAAGAAAAGGTATTTCCAAATAGAGATAATATAAAAGAGTAACCTTAAGAGAAAAGAAACAATTAATGACTCAGCTAAGTTAAAGAATACAAAACTGGAATTTGGAATGTGTGTGATAAGAGTTATAATTTTTGATAATATTGAGAAGAGAGTTAGAGGTGGAACATGTAAGATAAAGTAACAATAACATGTTTTTAATACTGAGTACAGTAATAGAGGCAAAGTAGAAAGATATACAATTCTAGAATAAATGACAATCTATGAAGATTAGATATATGAAAAAGCCCAGAGACAGTTTCTAGAATTCATAATTTCCATCCCACTATAGGCTGTATTATCTAACTTGCCCATGGAAAGATTCTTTACCACCTGATTTTTACTTCTAAAAGAAATGTACTTATAATTTTCTGGTTAAGCATTGTGACTTTAACACATGCATTTATTTCTGCTCCACCTAAAACATCCAAAATGATAGCAACTAAAAAAAAAAAATATATCGACAAAATCAAAGAAAAGTATAGCAATGTAGAATAAAGACGTTAACTAAATTTTGAAAACTGGAAACCAAATAAGCAGTTAATAATGAGGAAGATTTTGTGTGTGTGTGTGTGTGTGTGTGTGTGTGTAGAAGTGGGAGTTAACAAGAACCTAGCGGATTCACACTATAGAACCCCGAAGAATTGGAGGGATCTGTTAATTTAATGAAGATGCAAGGCACAGCAGAAAGGACAGTAAGAGGCTAAGTCTTTAAAAAGAGCTGCTATATCCTCTTCTCTCATGCCAGTCAGCCAATAATTATATCTCTCCTACCTGTGCAAAAGATGAAGCGTTTGTCCTCTGAAAAAGTTGAATAGAGGATCTCATCTAAAGCTATAAGGCACAGGTAAGGGGAAGAGGTAAGGTACTAATAATGAGATTTAAGTGATAACTCAATTAACAAACATTGAGTCTACCACACTCTTTCCTATCCTAGTATATCCAGGTCAAAATCCCCAATGGAAGAAATGGAAGGGAAAATAGACCAAAAGGAAAAAGTCCCACAGGTACTGACAATAAGGGATCCCCTCAAACATAATAAAAAGTCTGAGTTCTCCCATGAGTAAAACTCACCCGTAAGCCATCCTCACCTGAGAAAACAGAGCTCCAATAAACTTCAGTGCCCCACTCGATATAAACAGGAGGCTAAGGACCACTAGCCAGTTGTGGGAAATCTCTAATATGAAACATGAAAATAAAAATGTACAGAAAAAAAAGAAACCAAGGAAATTTATGAAGCAAAATATTTTTTAAATATTTTGTTGTCCTTGAAGAAATAAGAGATTATAATTATGACCCCAAATCAGAATGCTACAAAAAAAAGGATCATTTTAGATAACAAAAAAGTTCTAAGAAAACCAAAATATAATAGCAAAAACCAAAAATAATAGAAAGATTGGGAAATAAAGTTGAGGATATCTCCCAGAAAATAAAACAAAAATAAAGAAAAATAGGACGGAAAATATAAGGGAAAAAAAGATTGATTCAGGAAGTCCAACGTTTATGAAATAGGAGTCCCAGATAAAGAAAGCAGAGAAAATGAGAGGGAAAAATTATCAAAGAAATAACACAAGAAAAATTCCCCAAATTTAACTGTTAGATATGGATCTCCACATTGAAAAGATCATAAAGAACCTACAGAAATAAATGGAGAAACAAAACAAAACTAAATTAACTCACATAGAAGTCTGTCACTGCAAAATTTCATCTCCTGAGGGATAAAAGAGGATCATGAAACTTTAGAGAGACAAGATTAATGTGTAAAAAACTGTTAAAAGTACCATCAGCCTTCCCAACATCAATGCTGAAAGCAATAAAACAAATGTAAAAATGTTTTTAAAGTTCTGAGGCATGATTTGCTACCTAAAAATTTAAGTGCAAACTATCAATTGTGAGGGCAGAAAAAAAAAATTTCCAATATATATGCTCTCAAAAAATGTCTCCCGCTACATAATTACCTAAAGTTGCTGGAGAATGTCTCCCACAAAACAAAGAAATAAATAAGAAAGGAAGATACAATGTATCTTCAAGTTCCATATTAATCAAAGTGTCTAATTCCAAACAACAAAAGAGGAGTGTGGATGATTATCTAGACAAAGAGTTTATCTGTAAGATATAGGTAACTTATAGAATCAAGGGTTAGAAAAACAAGCCAGGCCACAGCATTGTCACCAAAGGGATGTGACACATTTCACATCTCTTGAGCTGTGGTTTGGGTGGGGTGAGTGGCTTCACCATGGGGGTCAACATCCTCCACAGCAAGGAGGGAAAGAGTGGGAGCAAGTTCCCCAAGACCCATGATATCTACCAAAAGCTTCTGGTCAAGCTCTACAGCTTTCTGGTCAGACAAACAACTCCACATTCAACCAAGTTTGGCTGAAGGGATTATACATGAGTCACATCAACCAGCTGCCTCTCTCTCTTTTAATGATGATGTGGAAGGTGAAGCTTCCTGGCCAGGAAGACAAAACAGCTGTAGTTGTAAGAACAATAAAGATGATGTGTGTATCCAGGAGGTGAAAAGAAGGTGTGTGTGCTGCGAGTGAGCAGCCACGCCCAGAATCACACCTTCCAGGCAGGGAGCAAGATCCTCACCTCCAACTGGCTGGCCTTGAATTCCCCCAAGGGCTTAGGTAGTGCCTTGCTGTCCTTGCAAGGGCTGAGAGGTGTACAGGCTTTTCAACAAAGCCCAGGGAATCCCAAAGAGCAACACCAAACTCTACAGACGCTGCAAAGATCAGAAGTTCAATCAAACAGAAGGTCCAGCTGCGGCTACAAAAACTAACCCCAGGTCCTTGTTATTAAAGGTTTTGGTCGGATATAAAAATAAATAAATAAATAACTGAAAATTGAAAAACAGTCACTGAAGCCTTTTTTATTTTGCACATGAAACCACTGGGGTCTTGCCTGGAGACACCCCTGAGATTACAATGTAGATACACATGGCTTGGGCCACTTGTAGGGAAGTGAGGTAAGAAAAACAATAATTTGGGCCAATCGCATGATTACAAAGTTAGGATTTCCAACACATTTCCAGAGGGTCAAGCTTGGCTTCTGTAGCAGACCTAAAGAAGCAATGAGAACATTGCAGGGATGGGAGAGAGCAGTTAGCTACCAGAGACATCTGAAAATATTGACTGGAGACTTGAGCTGCCACTGACTACACCAAGAACTCCACCTCACAAAGTGTTATTTCTGCTGCCATCAAAGAGAGCATTCCGTGTTCCTTCTTTTATGCATCGTGAGCCGTGTTAAAGTTCGCCATGGACACGCTTGAATGAGTCATCCTATCTTATACATTTGTATCCTGGCTGAAAGTGTTTTGGGAAAAATGAGGTGCTAGCATTTTTAGCTACTAATCAGTAAGTCACTCTTTACTTTCCTACAATGACAATAAGAGTGAAGATTTCCCTAATCACAGAAAAGGCTTCAGGTGCTGGGCATAGAAAACAGAACAAATGTCCTTTTTCCATGGTATCCATGAAATACTAAATCCAGCACAGATGACAGGTGTAGAGAATTTCCTGGAGAATGAAAACTGTGAGGATGATGGATATGCGTCAAGCCTAGAGAACAACCATGCAGACCAAAGCAGAAGACTAAAGAATTAAAGTTCTAGAATAGATTTGACAACTTTGACTTAGTGGAAAATGAGACTGAGAAGTATTGAAGAGTGTTGGAGATGTTTAACCAGAGATTATAAGAAAATTAAATAACAACAACAATAATAAAAGGCAATTGACTCTATAAAATAAAAACAAAAATTTGTACAAGAAAGGAAATTTAAGAATAGTGCTCGACTTGGCTCTGAATTAAACAATATATACATAGCAAGGATAATTTAAAACTCTGATTTAAAACTTAACTTAAATGTTAAAAAGTGGATTTGTTTGATGGAAAGAGGAGACATACATGTCTATGAGAGGGACGCTAGAATGTAAGAGGAGTTTAAGAGAATAAATCTTCAGTTTCCATAGTAGGAAGTCAATACACAATATCTGAAATTTAGAAAGATATTCAAAATAAGTTATTTTGGAACCTACCTAAACACCAAAGAAAATGGCTGAAAGACATGAAAGTGGCATCCACTGGGGAAATAGAGAATTGTGGAAAGGGATAGACAGAAGACTGCAGTTTTATGCTTGATATCATTACCGTTTGATTTTTTAAACTATTTCCAAAACTTGCTTTGGGAAAAAGGCATGCTTAATTCATAAAAAATAAATAAAATTTGTTACTAGGAAGAGTTCAATACTTACTGCTGGTAGAATTACAAATTATATTATTTGGAAAACTATGTGTCCAAATATAGCAAAAACTATAAAGCTTTTATACATTTTGACTCTTTAATTCCATTGATAGAAATTTATCATAATGAAACAATTCAATAAAGCAAAATGCTGTCAATTATAGCATTATCTATAATAGCAATAAACATAAAAGAAATGAAAGGATTTATAAATTATGGTAAACTTAAGGACATAAAATAATTTATAATTAAATCTTGTAATTATAAACATGATATAGAAATACAGGAAAATGTTTATGATATATAGTTAGATTAAAAAGGAAGGATATAAAATTATTGGTTCAGTGCAATTGCTAATAATTAAAACCATGTTTGCACGTGGGAAAAAAAAACATAAAAGATAAGTAAAAGCAAAAGTAAAAACCAAAGTTAAAACAAAGTGGAAATAAATGTAAAGAAAAATACCAGAATGTTTAGCCATTTATAAAGACAATATACAAACTAGGGAAATGTGTGTAATACTTCATGGAAAATGTACTGTTATCTTCATGTGAGCCTTTGCTGAACAATAAAACACCTTGAAATTTAGAATCTTAAACAAAAATAATGTATTTTTGCCATGATTCTGAGGTTTGAATTTTGGAATGAGTATATTTGGTTCTTCTGGTTTCTGCTGGGCTCACTCATTTTGCCATGTCTTGTCTAAGCCAGCATTAGCAATAATAGTTTATTTCTGCTCCATGTGGACACTCATCCTATAGCAGAGTAGCCAGGACTGTCTCATAGAGCAGCTAGACAGGGTTCCAACAATCTGAGAGACACATGCAATGTCTCAAGAGGCCCGCGCTTGCCATTCTACCAAATTCTATTGGCCCAAACAAGTTCCAATCTGAGAGACACATGCAATGTCTCAAGAGGCCCGCGCTTGCCATTCTACCAAATTCTATTGGCCCAAACAAGTTCCAACCCTAACCTTGGTATAAAGCAACAAGTAAATGGATTCTAAATTTTCATAAGAAGAACTGAGAAAGAACATTTCGAAGGGAATGAATGCAGGAAGGAGTGTGGTCATTTTTACAACCTGCCATACTTCCTAATACATTAAAAAAAATATATTTAAAAAGGTAAAAAACAAAAAGCCAGACATTATATATTAAAAATAGCCTTTTAATATGATCATAAATCTTACTAAAAAATAAACACAAAACCCATTAAACACGACAAATTAACATCTTAATGTGATAAATGCAAATTAGCCTATATTGAGATACCATTTTTTATCAGTATAGTTAAAATCCAAAAGATGGGTAATATAGCGTGTTAGTGAAACTATGGGGAACTAAGCTTTTTCATACATAGTAGGTAAGAATGAAAAATGTTGAAAAAGAATTTACCAATATATAATAATTTTATATATGCAGGTATATTCTTTGACCCAGAAATCTCACTTCTCAGAATCTTATTCCAAAAATACAATGGCAAAAATATGGTGAAATTATGTGCAAAGCTATTTATTAAAGCACAATTTTTAATAGCTAAAGATTGAAAGCAAATTCAAGTTCATCAATAAGGAACTGGTTGAATAATTACTATAAATTCACACGATGAAATACAATGCAACCATTAAAAGGAAGAAAAGAGAGTTCCATATACAGCTGTGGAGTAGTCTCCAGGATTTAATATTAAGTTAAAAAAGAAAGCCAGGCTAACATTTATCTAATAAGACATGTAAATAATTATTTAGTTTCAAAAGAAAAGGATAAAGCATAAATTTAGTAACATGTATATCTATGAAGGGGAGAAGAACATGGTCAAGGGACCAGCAGTAGTCTTCTATGAATATACTTGCTTTGCAGAAGTGTTTTAAGCTATATAAATATTTTATAATTATAAGACAGCCATATCAAAATGAAACAACTGCAGTCCCCAAAATTCAGAAGCAAAACCAAATGTACTATATGTTTATTTGCGGGCCTATTAAAGAAAAATAAAGTGACTAAAAACACAGTAATTTGCCTACCCTTCCTGAGTGGGCATAAAGAGCTGGAGAAAAAAGAAACTGTATATAATTGTTTAAAGCAGCTGTTTGTAAACGTTAAATATCCAAAAAAAAAAAAAAGCAAATAAGTAATTATGAAATCAATGGAGTTAATTGGAAACTCATAATGATAAATTAGAATTGGAAATGTCATTATAAATTCATGGTTTACTTTTCTTAAAAAATGATATTTATAAGCTTGTCCACTAAAAAGAGAAAAAGGCCTAGAAAAAACAAGTACTCATTGGTTAAAACCAACCAACCAACAAACAAAAAGCCCTAGCATTCATTTACTTATCTCAGTATAGCATTCTCCACTAAACGGAACCAAAAATCATTGAGGCAATGGCTAATTTCAGGTTTGGAAGAGGAAATATTGAAGATGATCCTAGACATTAGGTCATATCTGTTATCAAGGACTCCATCAAAGACTGCTGGGGTCATATCCAAAGGATGGAGGAGCCAACTTGAAAAGTCTCTTTATGCCAAAGATGAACAATTTGTGTATCAATAAAAATTAAAACTGTTATGGAGTGATACAATAATCTATGGTAAAATCCATAAGTTCAAAATGATATTTAAAAGTATATTAATCACTTTGGGTGAAGGCAGACAACAAATTCATTATTTAGAAAGTGGTAAGAAAGAAACAACCAAGAATTTAACATGTCTCTCCCACATGAAACAAATATTCAAGTTAACAAAATGCTTGAATGCTAACCTCAAAAGAGGTAACCAGATATCATGTTCTCCTGATAGAAGGTACACCACCACATATAAAGTGTTTTTGCCCAAAGTAACAAGCCTGAATCAGATCAAAACATGCAAATAATCTGGTTTTCAATCAATAAATTACAAGGTCAAAAATTAGTAGAACCTACAGATTAAAAGATACTAAGGAGACATATCAAAATAAACACAATGTTTTGAGCTTACTTGGATACTGATTTAAACAAACCAGTTGTAAACAAACATTTATAAAATTGAGAAAATTTGAACATGGACTTTATATTTGATAATATGGGCTATTTCTAATTCTTTATTAGATATGACTATATTGTGGCTATGATTAAAGGGGAATCCTTACCTTTCAGCAATATATGCTGATATGTTTACATATGAAATTATGTAATATCTTGATTGTTTTTAAAAGATAATCTTATTTTGAGTTAGTGTAATAGGAGGAAGTAGAGATGAAGCAAGGTACAATCGAGATCAAGATCGAGTTAATATATCATCTGTAAGATGCCTTTATCTGCTCCCAAAAGAAACAAATACCAGTAATGATTTGCAAATTTTCTTCTTGGAATATTTTCTATGTAGAAATGACTGAAATGAAACATAGAATTTGTCTTTTATTTACAACATAAAACATCAATTGTGTAAACCAAAGAGAATTTCAGATACTTCATTAAATATCATCCTAATAACAATTCAAACTAAATTAAATTGTATGTTTCTCATTCCATAGTTCCTGTATTTTATTCACTTTTCTCTCTTTTTTTGTAATACTTATTCTCTGCTATTTGTATTTTATCTTCTACCGTTTTAATATTTATTTTTTCTCTTCATTTGTCTCTTTATCAAATAAATTTATCTATAAGGAAACATTATGGAAGTGCATTATGAATGTCCAAGGTGAGTATCAAACTTCAGAAACTTGGACCTGTTAGTAGCAAAATTAAACTGTAATAGTAACTCTGCGGTATAGTTTTTCCATAATTATCTACTGCTATATGTATAAAGATTTAGTCACAACAGTAATACCAGAGTTCTCACATGGTCCAACTGTTAAATAACTCAGCATAATAAATTTAGCTGTTTTCACATGAACCACTGATGCGCAAAAATAATTTCCTGCTAATCAGTAATAATGACTATATACCCAGTGAGTCACCGTTACACTTTAAGAAGAAGACTGTGCTAATGCGTGAATAATTATTGACCTGATTAAATGTTCAATCTTGCTCTTGGAAAAAAAAGTGCACATCATTTAACAATTCAGCTGTATATTGTCTTTGCGATAAAAGCAAGAGGTAATTTGGATAACTAATGCACCAGCTAACTTTCGTTAGGCAGTTCCCAAAAGCAGATGATTTTCATCTCCCTTAAACATTACAGGAACCTACATTTTTCTCTGTCTTGTGTCCTTAATGTGCTGCCAACTATTTTCTTTTCTTTTTTTTTTTTTCCTAAAGGCAAGGGGAAAAAAGATTTAGAGAAAATGAAGTAGATGATAGGGTTTTATCTGTCTCTCAGTTAAGAGGGTTTCAGGTTCAGAGAAAAAGCTATTATAGTTAGCACCACAGAACATTCCTCCACCAGGCTACTTTTCAAAACTATTAGTAAGGTAAGCCTTTTGGGGAAACAAAAAGTGCGTAGACTTCCAGACATTTAGCAAAGACCAAGTTGGAGTGTGATGAAGAGCTCAGAGCTATTATTTGTCAGGTTACAGTTGTCTCTGTTCAAATTGTTTCCTCTGTTTGTTTCCCTAAGATTATCTCCCATTAAGTACAAAGAACAGTTTTGCTCTCCAGAAATGTCTTGACATTGTAAATCAGATCAGAGCCATAAAGAGGAAAGGAGGCATGCAATCTGGAGAGGATACAATGCTCCCTCATTTATGAATGAGTGTGGTGAGATCGTGAATGCTACGTTATTAAGAGCTGGGTAAATATATTGGGTCAGAGGAACTTCCCGAAAAATTAAAATTTACCCTGAAGAAACAGTTTGAATCCTGCAGCAAAGCTGTTGGGACAGCATCATAACAAGTCTCACTGTACACCACTGTTTAAAATTCTCAGTTCTGTTGGGAGAAGGGGAATTAATTAGTCCACAATCAAGGTAAGGAGCATGGACAGCAAAGCAATGTCCTTTCCTTCAAAGGAGGCATTTGCTGCCCACTATGATACTGTTTTTCACCCATACTACACTAGAATTAAATAACATTAGAAAATATTTCCCCAAGTAACATTTAATCAAAACAACTTTAGTGATCCTGATGGTGATAGGGGTCTTCTTGTAATAACTGAAATATGACCGCAACTCTGGGAAAAGCAAAATATGCTCAATGAATGCTGCATTTGGACGTAATCAAAGATGGAAAAAAAATGGAAAAGCTAGAGCCATCTTCCTTACAGGGATGTTGTTTGTGTATCAGTTATGCCCATTTCAAACCATTCGCTTTAATTTTAAGGGGAAATATGAAGCTACCTCAGAGGTACTTTGAAACAACAGAGTAATATTAAGTTTGGGGCTCATGAGGCAAGTATATTTATAAGTTGTTTGTGCCTCAATATTAACTTTAGGCTTTAATTAGTTAACCTTTCAACTTCTTATTAATCAGTAGTCTCTCACATCATACCATGAGAATACTGTTTCCTGTTGTACTAGAAAGTCACTTCAGTCTGTAAATAATAGTCCTATAATATAGCACCAAATAATAATTATTCTTTATTCTGAAGACACTTGTCATTAATAAAAAGAGTGTATAATGATCATTATGCTCTGTTTAGAAAGGTATATCAGTGTATAATACACTTTGAATGACTTTTATCCCAAATGATTAAAATATAAAGCTGCAATGAATAAGGATAATTTCGGTTATCAAGAAAATGTACTTGCCTGAAGCCATTTATATTCCATTATAATGTATAAATCACTGCTATATCAGCATAATAATACTTACCGGAATTTTTATTCCAATACAGATTTTTCTAACTCTGAAGAGACTTGATATGGTATTTTTCCCTCTGAAATAGATTCATCCACATTTGACCGAATTTAGATCGGGCAGAAGGGATTTTGAATGGTGCAAACAAAATGTTAGATGAAGGTAGTATAATGTTTCTGCTCAGAGATAAAGTTTATGTTTCTCTTGAATTGATCCAATATAGCAGAATGGATGTTGCTCATGAGTTGTGAGGACTCCCATCAGTTTTTCCCTATCTTAATTCTAAACCCCTTTCCTCAAAAGTTGCATGTCAAGAGACCTGAAGTAGGTAACTTGCTCTTCTGCCTAGTAAGCCTCTCAATTCAGGAAGTCCATACTAACACATACCCTTTATCTCAGCTCTGAAATAAAAGTATATCTCCCTTACTGGCATTGTGTTAACATTTTCATTTCTCACCTTCAGTTGGAATCATTAACTAGGTGCGGTTTGCCCTTGTGGTGCTGCAGAGAAACAGGAATCTATTTCCCACCTCTCCTTCTCAAGGTCAGAGTAACTATAAGACTCCACTGCAAGTACACATTGTCAGGGAAAAGCAACATTTGGTGCATGGAAGGAAGGAAAGTATGCTGGTGGCAAAAAAAAAAAAAAAATTAAAAAAAATCTTCTGTTGTAATTTTAATATTTTAGAGTAGGATATTTGCTTATAATGGTAGGCCAAGATTTTATAAAATAATACTATTTACACCACTTACTTCCTAAAAAGTTTTATGAAATTAAAAATTAGGGGAATAGTGAAATTAAAATTAAAACAAGAAAAACTCACCAGAAAAATTGAATTGGGTAAATGAGAAGTAGAGAAATAAAAATATTATACCAGAAAACACAAGCTCAGGAAAAGTCCTGCAGTGGTGTGAAAACTCCTTGGCTACCAAGAGAAAGAAAGGGAAAACATAATTCTCACCATCAAAATTTAGAAAGTTCATCTGATTATTATGAGAAACTAAGTTTTCTTATACGGGACAGCTGAAAGGAATCAGTAGTTCATTAATTCATTCTTTGGGTCAACACACATTTCTTTGGGAATTCAGAACAGAGACAGAGGGAATCACAGAAAAACAAGTTTCTCAAATACAGACTACTGATGAAGACAGAGACATCTGTGAGTGTCTGCTTTAATCTATACGATCTTATTTCTTCAAAATGAGCTGTTATCAAATATCTCTTTAAGCTTTAGTTGTCTCTCTTGGACTAGTGTGTATATTTCTCTATGGAAAGCAAAATTAGCACAACTAAAGATTCAAATATTAGTAGAATAATTTTACTGATCTAATATCTAAACTTTTCCCATCTTTTTGCCCTTTGGTCATTCTTATTAACACCTTCAATTTTACAAGGAAAAAAATGGTTAGTTTACAACTTATTTAAGCTTTCTTCAAAGATTAAATGGGCAAGAAGATTAGAAACACAGGCTTAACTGAGCTTTACCATACACTGTAGATTTCTATTTTCCTTCTCTTCATGGCTTCTTACAATCCAATTCAATCCAGCAAATATTTATTGAGCACCACACATGATGAGTTCAAACAGTACTAGGAGCTATAGGGGTTGAAAGAGAAATATATAAAATAGTTTCTTCCCTAAAGAACTTTTAAATTCTTATTAGAGAAAGAACATATAAATATTTATTTTAAAAAATAGAAAATTTTTAGACATCATATATTAAGGACACAAGTGAAAAATACAATAAATAAGATTGGAAGAGAACAATTCGTAGATGATGTAGAACTTGGACCAGACCTTGAAACAAAATTAGTCATCTAGGCTGGAAAAGAAATATAAGTCAAGACACAGAGAAAAGAATAAGTATCAGACTATTGTTGGAGATTGAGAACTTTGTACTGGGAGAACTAAAGATCTGACAGCAGAAGATAAACATGGATAGCAATAATTAACAGTAGAAAGAAGAATAATCATATACAGTGGGCAAAGTAGAAAGTACATATGTTTCCCTAGATTAGTAAGGGTACATAATTTATATATTAAATGTCATCATGTAAATTCTTACACTATAAACTGAGACATTATTTTGTTTCCACATCTATGAAAGGCTGCAGAAGTTGCAAATGTAAATTTTATTTTATTTTCACATTAACTGGCAGAGTGAGTCAGAAACCCTGGCAAACTCTGAGGGCAAGACATGTTTTACTTTTGTTTAAAAACATTAGCAGCTATTAAAATAATTATCTTTATTTCACCGGTTGTACAATAGAGAGGAAATGGATGGAGGGAAAATACATATACCCAGGTTCCATTAGTTCTTTCACAGCTGGAAAGAAATGAAACCTTGCTTTATCAAAATAATTGCATTATTGTATAAGACTAACTTCACTTCGGACCACCCCCCGCCCTTTTTTTTCTTGTGGAGAATATATAAATGATCAATGTTTCATATCCCTATAGCTCAAACTTATTATTAAAAGCTTATTAGTCATTCAATTATTATGTGAATTGCCACTGAATGTAAGGTGCTCTCATAAGTACAAGAAATACAACAATGAACGTGAAGACCAAGTTCCCAGCAGTGGAGCATGCACTCCAGTGAAGGCAGATAGCAACAGGAAGGCAAAAAGTAGACATGATGTATTTTAGGCTGTGCTCAGTGCTATAAAGGAAATAAATGAGGCCATATGACAGAGGGTGATGGGAAAAGGACAAGACCTTGAATAGGATGGTCACAGAAATGATGCCTGAGGAGGTACTCTTGAGTTTAGCTGACAAGATGTGAGGAAGCAGAATACAGAGAGTCAGAGGAAGAGAATTCTAGGCAAACAGAACTGCAAATGCAATAGTCCCAAAGTAGAAGCAAAGAATCTTGTGTGTTCAAGAACCGGCAAGTAGGTGATATAGCTTGACTGCAGGAAAAGGGAGAAGAAGTGGCATGAGCTTGGAAATTGGGAAGGGACCCCATTGTGTAGAATTTTATAGGGTTTGTTAGAGGAGGAAATTGGGGAGAAAAAAAAGAGGTTCAGGCTAGAGGTTAAAGACTATAGGGGAAAAAAGGACAATGGTACTCTCATAAGGTTAAAATGAAGCCCTAAAACCTTCTTGTCATGACAAAAATCTGTACTCTTTAGTTTGCAAGTTTCTTAAGTAGGGAATTTTATTCTTAATTAGCTATTTTAAGCTATAAAAAGTTAAAAACAAAGTGAATTGAAATTTTATTTTTCTATATCTTGGGCTTTTTCAAGAATGTACATACAAAGAAATCTAGATAGAAAGTTTCAAAATGATTATTCAACTAGATTAGATAAGTGTTTTTTAAACACTAACTGTCTACTTCACTATTCTAGGCACTATGGATTTACAAAAGAAGGTGGAAGGCATGCTTCCTACTCTCAGGGAACTTATAATCTATATGAAAAGACACATAAATGCAAAAACTAGGGAGCGATACTATCACAAATACCTAAATCAGCAGAAGGTATCAGAGCACAAGTTGTGTGTTTAATTAAGAAAAAAAAGTTGTGGAATGATATAAAAACCACCATGAGGTGGATTCTTCCAAGAGGATTGTATGAAGTAGTTGAGGCAAACGCCAGATATAAAAGAAGGGGGTTGAATTTCTAAACAAGGGATAACATTCACAAAGTTGGAACTGGATATTGGTTTTCTAGAAAACAGTAGAGACTATAACTGAATGTTTACCTTTAGCTAAAGGAGAAGATTAATAATAGTCAAGGAAAGATGATACAACAGATCTGTACAACCAGACTAAGGAATTTGTATCCAATAGTTGGCAGACAATTACTAGACTTTCAATCAGTTAGCATAAAAGTAGAATTGGTTTCTTTTGGATCACACACACACATCCACATACACACACATAAATAGCAAACATATGTAGTGCTTCTCATATGAGAGATATTTTGAATAAGTCTCTTTAAAATCTTTACAGTAGCAATCTGAGGTAGATAATTAACCTTATGTAATAGATTTTAAAAAATCTATGAAAAATAGGGTTACCTAATTTGCCTTTTGTCATCATATAATCACCAATAATAATCACAACGTCACCATACGATCACAACAAAACCCATAGAGTATCTCTTGCTGTCCAGGCTTTTGACTTCATCAAATATTAGCATCGTATCTATTTCATGAGAAAATGTAATAAAACAAAAAAGGATCAGACAAAGACCAGGTAGAAGAGGTTGGTATCTGTGAGTTGGAAGCTCTATATTTTAGTACTAATAGTGAGAACGGAGAGGAAGGTATAAATCTAAGAGTTCTTATAAAGGTTGATTGTCCAAGGTTTTGGAAAATAAGCATATAGCAAGTGAAAGAGGGAATAACACCAAAAGAATTCATGTAGTAAATTGGAAGAAGAATAATGTAGTTGGCACAAATGTAGAAATTGGAAAGGAAAGTTAATTAGTGGTGAAAAATGATGGTTGTCTGGACATAAGGTTTAAGGAAATGTAAGAACTTTGCGGGAAGGTATTCATAGGTATCTGCAAAGCAGATAGAGGATCAGTTTAGAGTTTTATGCCAAGTAGACTTTAAGTCAAAGTGAATTTTCTATCATTATCTTTCTTAGTTTTTAAATTCGACTGCAAAAATTGCAATCCAGAAGAGATCCTGGTCTAACTTTAGCTGAATAATTGTAGCAGCTGTGCCTAAGACCAGTTACCATCAAAGATAATGGGGTCAAGTTCCACAGTTAGCTTGACATTTTGTTCAAACTGAGCTGCCCATCTGCTCTTCTAGACTAATACTGCTGCCATTTACAAAAAGAAGATATCTTGGTCACCTAAGACTAGATTTGAGAAGCAGAAAAAACTGAAACTGAAAAAAAAAAAAAGATTAGCTTTCCCTTAATTAACTCTTTGGTTTTCACTGCTTCACTCTCTTGTCTTGGGGGTTAACCCCACTGAAACTCTCCATTTCATTTTGATTTTAATACTGATGTACCACAGTAATAATGCATAAAGTAACCATATGCTAATTTTTTCTATTCTCTCTCAGAAGGCCCATGGCAATAGATGATAATTGGTACCAATATGGCCTACTCACAGATAATAGAGCTGGGCATTTATTTTTTAAAATAACCAATTTGCTTATGATCTTCTCACCACCTTTCTTTTCCTTCTCACAGGGGAAAACAAAATAGGGTGTTACAGAAATTTAGTTGAATAGTAGCTCTATTGACAAATCAATTTAAACTTCTTTAATCTGGCAATAAAAAAATAGAAAAGATATTGCAATATTGAGTCAGAGAAAAATATCCTTCACTCTCAAGCCACAGAGACCACAGTTTATGAAGAAAACAAAGTAGAATAAATCTTGGACAGCCATCCCAGTTTCAGTTCAGCAAGTCATCAATCTACAAATAATAATCTGAATAAATATTCATGGAACAAACCTAGGAAGATATTATTTTGTTGATGCAGCCTGAAGTAATACAGATACTTTGGGGCCAACACCTAATTTGCTACCAGATTTTATTCAAGATATGGATACATACAAGAGAAAAAGCAGAGGCTTGCCCCACATGTGATATATGTAACAATTTATTTGCTTGTCTAATAATAATATATCACTTTTGTATAATGCAAATGAAATCTATAAAAATGTACTTTGTTTTTAAACCCTGCAGCAAGAAGGAAAATAGCTGACTACTATCTGCAGTTCTCAAATCATTTTGGTTTGTTTGTTTGTTTATTATTAGTCATCTGGTAAAAGAACATTTAAAAAAGTTTCAGTTTCATAAAGCTTTACTTGATTTTCTATTAGCTCCATAGATAAGCCAGCCATCAAAATAAAGCATCAGGCTATTATTTTATACCTGGAGAGACAAGTAACTATACAGTTCTGTGAAACATGTTCAACAGACAAGTGTTTCCTTTTGTACTCTCAATAAATTTGGCACTTCCTTTCTGAAACAGCTTTCAGGTTTCTCAAAATGGTTGCAATTTGAAGTCACAAATGATTTATTTATGTCTTTATAAAATGTTTACAAAGACCTAGTCATCAGACTCTGTGCTATTCACAAAGGCACAACATAGTATTTCTAAAATATAATATTATTTAATCTCTGGTGGCAGTCTTCTCTGACAAATTCATGTGCTTAGCACCTGGTTTAAGCTAAATAATATAATAACAACGCAAGAGTTATTTCCACCTTAAGGAGGCTGAAAGCAACTTGGGCTTCTGGATGCCTGATAGCTCTACAGCCACCCAGTCAGAATTAAGGATGCTGAGTCATTTTATTATTGTGTCCTCTTAGCTCCTAAGTCCATATGAAACAAATTCACATTCAGGTCAGCTAAGTCTCCTACAGAAAAGTTGCTTTTCTACAATAGAGTGTGTATATATGGGTATGTGGAAAGGGTGTTAATGATAGTACATGCTGAGAAATTTATAATCACTTGTTTTGCTATCAGACGATGCTAACAGATCCACTCAGATAAATTAACTTTTCTAATTGGATTGGCTCACTTGGTGGAAAAAGTGTAAGTAAAGCTTATTATAATAAACTTTCCATTAAATATATAAAAGTTTTCATATTAACAAACATTAAAAATGGTCAGGTTTATTTTTGTTTTATTTCACAGAAATATCCATTATCATGCATTCTAGCATATACTGATGCATAAGAGGGTAGAAAAGTCTTGTGGTTTTATTCCAAGTTGTATATTGATATAAAAACTTTCTGGTGATGTATGGTGCTGTTTTAAAAGTAATATTTGAGAAGACTTGAATAAAGTTAGACCGAGTTGATAAAATGCTTTGTTTCCTTTTTTCTCTTTTTTTTTCATCTTTTAAAATCCAGGGGAAAGTGGTCCTCTTCCCAACTCCAGGGATAAATCTTGATAGGACTAAGCCAATCTTGAAATCTCCATTTCTCTTTCAATGACCAAGGATATTTGATGTAATTTTGGCAAAAAAAAAAAAAAAAAGAGAGAGAAAGTCCTCTTGGGACTTCTGAGGAAAATTTCTTTACTGATGTAAAGAAAGACACATATGCTGACAATGCAATATCTGTGTCTAAGTCCTGGAACCACAGCGATCACCTTATAATCTTAAAGGGGAGCATCTGAGGACAAGCCAAATACACTCCTCAGACTTTCCCCAAGGGGCTCTCTTACGCTTTATTCAATAAATATAACTGAATAAAGAAGAATGCTAAATTTCCCTATGGAATCTACCTGTAGACAGTTGTTGAATATTCAAAGCCCCATCATAACCCACTAATTAGGGTAAGGGTATATGTAGGTTATGTAATATCTAGAGTCCTGATCCAAGTCTGTTTTACACAGACTTATAATTGCTTTCCAATTTCTGAATGTGAAATCAAAATTGGCATGCTTTTAGTTGATGAAATCCTCACACTAGAGTCCATTATAAACCGAATGTTCACAATTGCGCAAAGTCACAAATGGGGATAAGCACAACAGAAATCAATTCTAAAATAGAAGTAGTGCATTTAGAATTGTACTTGAGCAGGTCTAGAGGGCACAAATTAGCTGCGCAAATAAATGGCCCAGATCTCCATGTCACCTACCACTTTTACATTTATGTTTCTATCTTAGCTCCTCACCTCACACAGGGTTCCCTATGTTCACCTATCAGAGGAGGATTATGAAATGATATATCATTTATATATATGTGTGTAATATACATAAATATAACTGAATCACATACTTAAAGAAATTATAAAGAAGAAAAAGTATTTTAATATTTTACATGCACTTTAGCACTTTGAAGTGCAATTCTTGTTCAGTAGATCTGACAGTCTACTACCATTAGTACCAGGGGAAATAACGCTATATATGGTATTTAGACAGATATCTGGTAAGAATATGTTTCATAACATGACAATATGTAGAAAGAATAAATATGTTATATTTTGATGTTTCAAGCTTGGTTCATGGGATGATTCTGCTTGACCTTTAAGTCTAAGCTAAATACCAACTGCTACTGTACTCAGTAAGAGGTAACCCTGAAAGACAAATCAGAGAAATCCCCCTGCCCCTGACCCACACATACAGAGTTTCAGACTGTATACCTGATAAGCTACTTTTTGTAAAAAGGAAATTGTCCCATGGTAAGTATT
Organism: Pteropus vampyrus; assembly: GCF_000151845.1. Lineage (NCBI taxonomy): Eukaryota > Metazoa > Chordata > Mammalia > Chiroptera > Pteropodidae > Pteropus > Pteropus vampyrus. The sequence goes on along the minus strand of NW_011888782.1, from coordinate 38,239,719 downwards.
TACAGATTTATGGGCTGTGTCTCATTACTTGACTGGTTGGCCAGGGATGTGAAGGAGCATGATGGGAATATTGGGAATAAGTGAATTACAGGAAATGGCATCTGAAGGGACTACATATCAAATACCATTCCTAAGTGGCTGATCAGAGAAACTGACAAAATAGATTTTTAGTGTCGTAGGTGAGATATCAACTTGGAGATAACACCCTAAAATGATAGGGAAATATCCTTCAGATGCATAACCCAATGGCTACTGTATGGTACAGTTTCCCCACTGGATAGAATACATAGGCCCATGAAACAGGATGGAGAATGTTATTCATCTTCAATTCCAACAATCTATTTGGAATTTATGCTTCCCATCTTTTCAAATTTGGGGCACTTTAAAGATAGAAGCCCTGGTTTCCAGAGGAATGATGCTTCTACCAGAAGGTACAGATCATACAGCACACACACACAAAAAAAGTAGCTGCTACCAGCTTGAGACCCTTATTCTAGTAGACCAGTAATCAAAGAAAGGAGTTATCATATTAGCAGAAGCAATTGACCCTGGTCAAAAGTTGGAGATAGGATTGTTGCTACATAATGAGGTCTGTGAGGAATGTGTTGGCACTTGGGTCAAACATTGGGAGTATCTACACTAAGTAGAATAGCTTTGTTAGCTGGGAATAAAAAATAATTGTGCCTAAGCTTGGCTGAGTGGGAGCAGAATTGCTTCCCTAGAATGGACCATACCAGTATGGGCAATGAGGGCAATCAAGATATACAAAATATTAGAAATCTTTTACCACATTTTCTGGACCAGGCAAATCTCTCAGAACCTTTGACTCTCCTGGAAAAAGAACAGTAGCCTTTAACAGGCATGACAGATTTTATTTCCTGCTAACACGGAAAATCTGGGGGACCTAGTCAGATTTTTTAAATTTAGAAAAACATCAAGATATAACATATTTATTCTTTCTACATATTGTCACGTTATGAAAGATATTCCTACCAGGTATCTGGCTAAATACCATATATAGCATTATTTCCCCTGGTACTAATGGTAGTAGACTGTCAGATCTACTGAACAAGAGTTGCACTTCAAAGTGCTAAAGTGCATGTAAAATATTAAAATACTTTTTTTCTTTATAATTTCTTTAAGTATGTGATTCAATTATATTTATGTATATTACATATATATATATATAAATGATATAGCATTTCACAATCAGGTATTCAAGATTCAATTATTTAGAATTTTGTTAGTATTATTCTTTAATGATTTCTAACATGTCATAAATAAGTTTGTTTTCATTCATGTTTTCACTTGTTTTCATATACAGCAGATGGTTGAAATGAGATAGATAATCCTGTTTAAAAGCTAGCTTGCTTATAATTTTTCTAGTTATGCAAAGTAACTTGAGCAAGTTACTTAAAATCTTTAACTCTCAATTTTCTTTATAAATATTATTCTTTGCCAATAATAATTCCTATCTTATAAGGTTCTTATAAATATTAGAATAAATAACTTATGCAAACACCCAGCAGGTTGGTGGCACTAGGCAGATGTTATTATGTTAAAAGAGAAAAAAAATTACCCAACACAAACTATGATTTAAATTTTTAAAAAATATTTAACCATATATAGGGCAGATAGAATTCATAGTGTTTCCTTGTTCCTTGTCCAAGTGCAGAAATCTATTGTGAGTGTGCCCAGGTTCCATGCTCATATGTTTCACCATGTAGTCATTCTTGGCTGGCTTAGAAAGAGAGCAGGTTCCTTATGTTCCTTCTTGACTTCCTAGTTGTTGAGAATATCTTTGTGATATGCATGAGAAGTTCCTGCTTCCCTTGCTTATTTTCCAATGACCCTCCTCCTCGACATACTGATATATTCATTAGGAATAGGGTAAGCTGTGAGTCTCATTCAAAAGTCAGAGTAGGCTGTCCAAGAGTGATAAAGGTATATCTGCTACACCAAATCTTTCTATCATGTCGTTCTGTCATGCATGGCTACCATTTAGAGGATCAACTCATGGTCCGAGTTGGTTGCACTGGCTTCAGCCATCATGGCTACATTCTGAGTGTCAGGAAGACAGAAGAGGCAAAGTAAATAGAGGCAAAGTGTGCACATAGACCTACTTTGAAGAGAAGTGCCTAAATCTGGTATATGACACTCTACTTAGATTACCTCAGACACAATTTATTTCCATATCCACATCTAATTTGCAAAGAAAGCAAGGAAATGAAGTTATTTTTCTGGGCAGAAGTATCTAGAATTAAAAATTGAACTATTGCTCTAGAAGAAGGGAAAAAGAGATATTGGGGAGAATTAACAGTGTCTGATCTGGCACACCACAAACCACTTGACTTAGACAGGAAGAAAAGTATCTAAATCTTTCTCAAGGCTTTGGCTTATTGAACATAAAAATTTAAGAAGTGTGCAGACTATTTTTACCTTCTTTCCTTCTTCATATTTCCTCTGAGGCACTAAACATGAAGGGGTCTCCTCCATTAATAAATAAAGAAGAATCAGGGGAAAATGAGGCTTACATTGGCATTTGAAGTATGGAATTATATATGCTAAGTAAATGACTTAGTAAGTATGCAACAAGTACTAAGAAACAGGTAGCCATTATAAATTATTATATTGATTAGTCCAGGGCATCATACAAAAGGACAAGATATTTTTTGAAATCTATGTAGTGATACTACATTACTCCCTCAGATTTTCCTCAGTATACTATTATAATATACTATTATTTTACATTTAACTTTAAAAGGAAAAAATAATGAATGACTGTATAACTCTACTTATGACTCACAAAATTCCCTTTTATAGGCACATCTACAGATCATCTATCGAACATTAGAGCATAACATTATTTTTTGTTCATTTTATTTATATATCCATACAATTCACACATGTATTAATGTTAATGATAACATGGTGTAGTAAAAGGAACCCTGAAATAGAAATCATAAATTTATGACTAAAAGAAAATAATCACATTGCTTTTAGTTATTAGTTCTCTAACCTTGGGCAAGAATGTTTTCTATTTTTCTTTATTTTAAAATAAAAGTTAAATGTGAAAAAGTAAAAATAAAGTAAAAGAAAATTTACAGAAAAGTATATATTTTTTTAAAAGTTAAACTTTTTTCACCTACTCCATTTGCATTGCTCAAAGGCAAATGATATTAAGCATATTTGTTAATGCTTCTCTTCATAGTTATACAAATATGTGCAAATATATAAACAACATTGGTAGAAATTGATACATTTAATAGAAATAAAAAGAAAGGATTGATTGTATTTGCTTTTCTCACAAATACAATTTAGTCAATCTTTCATATACATATTATTATACATATGATATATATGTATATCACAGCAGATTTTCACTGGTCTTGGTAATTATCTTCAATAAATTCACCCTGAACACTGCACTAGTGAATCCTGAATCATTAACTTAGGCAAAAAACAGTATTAGGTTCCTAAAGCCTCTAGCCATAAAATAATTTGTTTAATAACGAATAAATATATAATCTTGTTTTATGTGTGTTTCCATTGAAAGACATCTTATTTAATATATATTGGTGATTCATTAGCATCAAATCCACAGCAGCACTATAACTCATGCCAGAAAGAAGCTGAAAATACGTACTATCTTCTTAAGGTATATCTCAATCTTCCTGCACCTGGGAACATTACACAGCACTTCTGCCCAGCACTTGGGGATAATTTTAAATAGCAAAATCACCAACATATAGCAAAAAAATGTTAAAAACGTGGCACTAAAAAAACACAAAATAGACACTTGTTTACAGTATGTGAGTTTAAACAAGAAGGTAGAAATATCCTATTATTCAATCTCAGCTAGAAAAATAAGCATCAGGCTATTCAAATTTTTCACTACTCTACACATACACGTCCACAGATGGCTGTAAGAGTGCCATAAATATTAATTTGGGTGTTAGCAAGTAGGAGAATTTGCAAATACAGAGTCCATGAATAATGAGGAACATCTATACTGTTCTTCATAAATGCTGCGCCATTTTATACTCCCAACAGCAATGTACAAGAGTTCCAGTTTCTCCACATCCTCATCAATACATCTTTTTTTTCTAATAATAGCCATCTTAACAGGTGTGAGGTGATATTTCTTTGTAGTCTTGGTTTGAATTTCCTCATAATTAATAATGTTGAGTATTTTTTATGTACCTTTTGGTCATTTGAGTATCTTTGGAGAAATGTCTTTTTGAATCCTTTGCTCATTTTTTTTAATTGGGATATTTGATTTTTCACTTTTGAGTTGTATGAGTTCCACATATATTTTGGAAATTAACCCTTTATCAGATAGATGATTTGCAGCTATGTTCTCCCATTCCATAGGATGACAGTCATTCTATTGACTATTTCCTTTTCTGTACAGAGAATTTATAGTTAGATGTAGTCCCACTTGGCTACTTTTGATTTCGTTGCCTGTACTTTTCCCGTTATATTGAAAAAAGTCATTGCCAAGACCAATGTCAAGAAGCTTTTCTCCTATGTTTAATTCTAGAAATTTTACAATTATAGGTCTATGTTTAAGTCCATAATCCCTTTTTAGCTGATGTTTGTGTGAAGTGTAAGTTAGGAATCTAATTCCATTTTCCAAATGTGAAAATACAGTTTTCTCAGTATTATTTGTTGAAGAAACTATCTTTTCCTCATGTGTATTCTTGGCATGCTTGTCAAAGATCAGTCAACCATTTGTGCATGAGTTTATTTCTAGGCTCTCACTTTGGTCATCTGGTCTATATGTCTGTATTTATGCCAGTATCATACTATTTTACTTACTATAGAGTTATAATGTATTTGGAATCAGAAATATGATGCCTCCAGTTTCATTCTCCTTTCTCACAACTTTTTTGCCTATTTCAGGTTTTTTGTGTTCCATATGATTTTTAGGACTATTTTTTCTATTACTGCAAAAATTGTCATTAAGGATTTCAAAGGGCTGGCATTAAATCTATTAAGTGCTTTGGGTAATATAGACATTTTAACAATATCAAGTCTTCCAACCATAAACACATTTTAACAATATCAAGTCTTCCAACCATAAACACATTTTAACAATATCAAGTCTTCCAACCATAAACACAGAATATTCTGTGTTTATGGTTGGAAGACTTGGAAAACACAGAATATTCTGTGTTTATGGTTGGAAGACTTGATATTGTTAAAATGTCTATACTACTATATATTTTCTTTATTTTAGATATGTTTTGTAATTCTCAGTGAAATCTTTCAATCTTTTATTAAATATGTTCTACATTATTTTATTCTTTTGATGCTATGTAGATGAGATTATTTCTTTATTTCTTTTTCATGTGGTTCATTGTTAGTGTATAGAAACGAACTGATTTTTTATGTTGATTTTGCATCCTGCAACTTTACTGAATTGATTTATTTGTTCTTACAATTTTGTGTATGTGTGCGGAGTCTATAAGATATTCTTCACATAAAATCACATCATCTACATATAGAGATAATATTACTTCTTTCTTTCCAATTGAATGAATTTTATTTCTTTTTCCTGCCTAATTGCTTTAGCTACAGTGTCCAGTACTACATTGAATTAAAGTAGTGAGAGTGGACATCCTTGTTTTGTTTCTGATTTTAGTGGAAACGTTCTCAGTTGTCAACTGTTGAGTGTGATGTTAGCTGTGGGCTTGTTATATATGACCTTTATTATGTTGAGGAATATTCCTTCGATATCAACTTTGTTGAGACTTTTTATTTGAATTGGTGTTGAATTTTGTGAAGAGCTTTTGGATCTATCGAGATGACCATGTGATTTTTATTTTTCATTCTATTAATATACTCTGTCACATTTATTGATTTGCATGTGTTGAACTATCCTTTTATCCCAAGAACAAATTCCACTTATCATGATGTATGATCCTTTTAATGTGCTATTGCATTCAGTTTGCTCATAGGTTTGTTAGGTCTATTTAGTCTACAGTATTGTTAAAATCTTCTGTTTCTGTAACAACTTTATGTCTGGATGTTTTATCTATTGTTGAAAGTGGAGTACTGAAGTCTCCTACTATTATTGTATTGCTATCTATTGCTTCATTAAGTTCTGTTAACATTTTCTTTATATATTTAGGTGCCCTGATGTTAGATATATATATGTTATATCTTCCTGATTAATTGAGTCTTTATCACTATATTATGTTCTCCTTTATACCTTGTAACAGTTTTTTTTTTTTTTTAAATCGTATCTTATCTGATATAAGTATAACAACCTCTACTCTCTTTTTTAATCGTTGCATGGAATATCTGCTTTCATCCTTTACTTTCAGTCTGTCCATAAATCTAAAATGAACCTCTTCTACATATCATATAGTTGGGTCTTGTTTTATTATCCATTCATCCACTCTATGTCTTTTAATTGGAGAATTTAATCAAATTACGTTTAGAGCAGTTTTTGATAGGGAGGGACTTACTATTTATATTTTATTAATTGTTTTCTGTCTGTTTTTTTAGGGGTTTTGAGGGTCGTGTTTTGTTTTGATTTTTAGAGGTCAGGTGAGTAGGTTGAGTGAAAGTTAGTAAATGGCTGATCAACAACCCACACTTGGATTTGTGCCTCCAAAATTTGTGTTTTAGAACAGAGGTGGACAAACTATGGCATACTGGTCAAATCCAACATTCTACCTGTTTTTGTATAGCCCTTCTTTAAGAATGGTTTCCAAACCTTCAATTGGTAGGGAAAAATCAAAAAAAGAATAAAATTTCCTAATACATGAATATTCTATGAAATTAAAATTTCAGGGTACATAAATATAGTTTTATTGGAACTAAGCCATAACCATTAATGTACATGTTGTCTAACTACTTTCATACTATAATAGCAAAACTGATTAGTTGGACGGAGATCCTATGGCCCTAAAATTTTACTATCTGGACCTTTACAGAAGGTCTGTGGACTCCCACTATAGAACTTTGCTGCTCAAAGTGTAGTGTATAGACCATGAGCAAGAGATGTCATCTGGGTGTTCATTAAGAAGACAAAAACTCAGTTTGCCCCCTAGACATGCTGTATCCAATCTGCATTTTAGCAAGATCGCAAAAGGTTTACATGCACATTTAATTATAAGAAGCATTATTATACTTGTGCTGTTTGGACTGAATGGTTACAGGAGAGAAAATCTAGAAACTAGAACATTGGGTGGCTTAACGCTAGGAGACAGAAGGGAAAGGAACAGGATTCACAGACACATAGAGAATGTCTGCCATTTGGGTGTACACAGGCAGGCACACATTCTTACCCTGGGCCTCTGAGATCCCTACATATAAATATGCAGAGACTAGAAAGTCATATGCAAGCTAACATAAAAATCTGTATTTCTGATTATTAAAGTGTGTTTTGCCAAAGCTGATCAACAAGAGGATAATTGAATTAACCAATATCCAACATCCTATCTCCAGTCTCAATGTAGATTAAAAAAGATCTTCCTGACAAGCAGGAATGCCAATTCTGCTAGAAATCGGCCTGAAGCACTGCTGTAGAAAAGTTTTTCAGGTGATAGTAATTCAAATATTTTGCTAAAGCATTTTTATAAATGCTAGAATAGTTGTGAATAAGATGGTGTAGCCTATAGTCCTCCCTCAAAGATTGTCTGCAAGGAAATTTGCCAGTTGACCTCACTCTTTCTTTTAAATACATGATATAATATTGTTAACTTTAGTCACCATGCTGTACTTATATCTGCAGAATTTGTTTCTTTTATAGCTGTAAGTTTGTACCTTTGGCCACCTTCTTACATGTTATCCATTCTCTATCTGCTTCCTCTGGCACCCACTAATCTGTTCTCTGTATCTATGAGTAGATTATTTTCAGATTCTACATAAAAGTGAGATCATACAGTATTTGTCTTCTTTTGTCATATTTCACTTACATAATGCCCTCAAAGTCCATCAATGCTGTCACAAATGGCAGAATTTCCTTCTTTTTATGACAAATATTTCATTATGTAGATATAGGCAACATCCTTTGATGATACCTAGGGTGTTTCCATGTCCTGGCTGTTGAAAACAATGCTGCAATGAATATGGGGGTGCAGGTATTTTTTTAGAGATAGTGCTTTTATTTCCTTTGGATATATACCCAGAAGTGGACTTGCTGGATCATATGATTGTTCTGTTTTAAATTTTTTGAAGAAACTCTATACTGTTATTTTTTTTATATATATTGAGTGCACCAATTTACATTCTCATCAACAGTGTACAAGAATTCCCTTTCTCCACATCCTTACTAACATTTGTCATCTCTTGACTTTTTGATAGTAGCCATTTTAAGAGGTATGAGGTGATATCTAATTGTGGTTTTGATTTGCATTTTCCTGATGATTAGTGATACTGAGTGCACCTTCATATACCTGTTATTTATTTGTGTATCGTCTTTAGAAAAATGTCTATTTAGTTCCCCTGCTCATTTATTAATTGAATTGCTTCGGGATTTTTTTACTATTGAATTTCATGAGTTATTTAAATATGTTAGATATTAAGTTCTGATCATATATATGATTTGTAAATATTTTCTGCGATTCCAAAAGTGCCAGAATATTAGGTATAGGCTCCATGTCTTTTCCCTCCTTTTTAAGGAGAAAGTTCTGTGTTGTGTGCCTTTTCTCTATCTCGCAGAACTGTGTTGACTGCTCAGAGCTACCTTTCCCCTAGATCAATACACTAAAATAATAAAATGTTAGGATCAAGCTCCACTTATCTCTCTTCCTCCTGAAGGAGACATCTCAATAGATGAATAGATAAAGATAAGGTGGTACATATAGAGAATGGAATTTTACTCAGCCATTAAAAAGAATAAAATTTGGCCATCAGCAATAACATAAATGGACCTAGAATGTATTGTGCTGAGTGGAGTAAGTCACACAGAGAAAGACAAATGCCATATGATTTCACTTATATATGGAATCTAAAGAACAAAATAAACAAACAAAACAGAAACAAACTCATAAATGTGGAAGACATTTTGATGGTTGCCAGATTGCGGTGGGGGGAGTAGGGGGTGAGAAAGGGGTACAGATTAAAAAGTACAAATCGATAATTACAAATAGTCATGGGAGTGAATAGTATAAGTAATACAGTCAATAATATCATAATAACTGTATTAGTTATATCAGATATGTACTAGATTTATTGAGATAATCACTTTGTAATTTAT
>NW_011888782.1:38205554-38228565 GCF_000151845.1 Pteropus vampyrus | reverse complement strand
TTCAATAGTTAATGTGGATTATGGTGAAATTTTTAAAGTACAAAAATGTACATAGATTTTAGAATTGATACCTGTACTGTGAATGAATTCATTTTTAAAAACATCATCTATAGTAAGAGTGTATATTTAGCTTTAATTATATCAGTTAAGTAAGTATAAAATGGTTTAATAGTCTTCTAATTTGCATTTCTTTGCCATATGTTTACATGGTAAGCAGATGAAAGCTCCTTGAGCGTAGTGATAATGTTTTTATAAGTATTGTGAGAACGTAGATGTTCAATAAATATCTATTGAACTAAGTAACTATTTCATAATATCCTCTATTTGCTATAATTTTTTAAATGTTAAACAAAGACTTGATATAGTGCTGATGTAAAATATTTTCACTTTTTTCCTGAAACAGATTCTGCATTTTTACTTTTAATTTCATTGCAATCTTTACTTTGGATAGAAGCTAAAAATTATAGTATAATCTGTAGCTTTTCTTTATTTTGATATTTTCTATAACTTCTCTGCTTAAAAAATAACCATTCCAAATTTCTAGTAAATAGTTGTTATTTTCTCTTTTTTTAACATGTTTTTACATTTAAATTTTTAATATATCTGAAGTTTATTTTATTTCCACAAAAAAAGGAAATCATGCTTTTTTTTATCATTTACTCTTGACTTTAATAAATGGGAGTTAAAATTCTCAACTCTCTTTTACAAAAAACTTTTTGATATTTTGACCTATTTATGCTCTCATATACATTCTTAGAATTTTTTTTTGTCAGCTTGCAATATAAAGTAAATCATTTTGATTCTTTCATTAAGACTATACAGAGCTGTACTGAAAGGTGGAAACATCTGACATATTTAGAAATATTATTGTTTTCATATTCAGAAATATAGTTTGCCTCTTCATTTATTTCAGTATTCTCCCAATAACTCTTGGTGATTTTATGCATCATTTTCAGCTCTTAAATTCTTTCCTAAGAATTTAATGTTTGCTTTATTGTGAATTAGATCCCTTTTCTATTATTGTTCCTACATATTTCTACTTTGTATTATTTCCTTTTTTAAAATTTTCTTGACATGTTGCTTTATTCTTTTCTAAATACTTTAGGTAGAAGCTTAGTTCATTATTTTTTCCCTTTTCTACCATACAAACAGAGGTATTTTGAGTGATAAATTTTCTCATAAGTGCGATTTTGGCAGAATTCCATACTTTTTTACATGCTGTATTTATATTTTCATTTCGTTTCCTTCGTATTACAGTCTGCATTCCTTCCCTAACTTAGGCACTTTTCAAGAACACTTTTTTTTTTTTTTTAAGTTTTCATGCCTTTGGCACATTTTAATTCCATTCTCATTATTTGCTTCTATTTTTAATGTATTATAGCATAAAATATAATCAGCTTTATGTCAATAGAATATCAGCTTTTAAAAATTGCTTGGGTACATTTTCATTCCAGTATGTGATCCTTGTGAAAAGATCCCAGTATACTTGAAAAGGAAGTACCTTTTCATATCCTGTTGCTATGCTCTCTCTAAATAATGGTTAATGCTATTCTACCAATCTTGTTATTCAGGTAAAATTTTTTAAATTAATTTTCTCTTTTTTATCAATCTAATTACGAGAATCTTAATATAAAAATTTTACTTTTATTTTTCCATCTCCTGGATCTATTACTGACTAACTTAAACAGTCTTCGTCTGGCTAGCCAGTGGCCTATGAACAAGATAACCATATGATTTATCATCTAGACTGGGAAAAATTTGATAGTGAAAAAGAATATTGCTAACAATTATGCTGGATCAACAGGCTTGAAAGAAGACTATTTGAGCAACTCCACTATTACACTATTGAAGGTAATCTGGCATGAGAGATCTATCCACTCGGGATGTTCTACACTACTCATTCAAGAAAATATCATCAATTGAATTAGCCTGTGTATCTGTGACTTGAAACTTGAAAGAAAAATCTAACAAAATTTTATTACCTTTAAGACTGGCCATATTAGAAGGCTCAGTGGATGTCAGCTAATTGTGTTTATATGTGTTCGATATATACCAAAGTTGCTAACAGTGTTTACTTTTGGATGGAAAGGTTATAGGTGATTTTTGTTTCCTTCTCTTGCTTTATAAGTTAATCACAATTACTCTTGAAAAAAACTAAATTATCAAAATGGTCAGGTAATTTAGTAACTATGGATATTGGGGGCAATTCTAATTCTCAGTTTCAATAAAGAGATGGTAAGGAATTTTAGGAAAAGAGTGGAGAAATATTCAGAAAATAAAATTATTAAGAGGCAGTCCACCAGAGCCAGATTGCCACATTATTTATTAAATATACAACAGTTAAGCCTATACTCACTTACTTTCTCCTTTGATAAAATAAAGATAATTTCAGTACCTTCCCCATGAGGTTGTCATGAGTGTTATATGAGACAATGCTAAGCAAAGCACTTAGACCAGTGCCTGGCATCGTGTAAGTGCTCATGGCACTAGCTATTAGCCAAGGACAAGCAAGAGAGTGGCAAAGAAAACGACATCGAGAAAAAAAATAAAGAATTGGCATATATATAGAAAAACAGTCCTGCCTTCCTTTGCTACATTAAACCTTGATCCTCACAGGATTCTGACTATTCTGCAAACCCGTAGGACATGTTTGGGTTCAGAGAGAGGCCTTTCTTTCTTAAATGCCCACCTCCCTCTCCTTCATTTCCTAGGCTACAAAAATCCTATATCCTCTCTGCCCCAAGCTGCCAGCCAGATGTTTGCCCCCTGAGATTTATTATTTGCCACAGAAAGAGAAGCAAAATCCTGCTGATCGCAGAGTTGTAACATTTCATCCAAACAGTATAGAAAGTGTGGCGTCATGTGGCATGTATTATTTTCTTTCTTTATTAGCTACAGAACAAATGAAACAATGTTGGAATATAGAAAATATGCCAGAAAATACTAATGGTTAAAAAGTATCTGGTACATGTAAATGTACAGAGTTTAAGAACAAGGAGTACAATAATAAAGAGGAAAATTAGATAGATATTAACATCAATTTGTGGTATTCTACTTATACTTTGCAAAGATTATGCTCTTAATGCTAGCACTTTAGCTATTGCCCATTAAAGCATGTTACAACTGTTAACCTTTGTTTTTCTTAAATTCCTTAGCCTGAACTCCTTAAAGACACAACCCATATCTTTTTCATCTTAACATTTTCCACATGTGGCACAATGCTTGGCACATAGTAAGTCCTCAATACATGTCTGTTAAATAAAAATAGGAGAGAATAAACACATAGTAAAGAACGAATTTACAAGATATTATGTAATCTATAAAGGAATCAAAAGTCTATAATGCTTTGGGAAAAAGACAAGTAGTGATATATCTGAGTCGATAATAAAAGCTGGGTGAAAAGGTAAGGTAAGTATTTAGTAAACTGAATTTATTGTTGCTGCCAGTGCCTGTAAATTACTCGCTCTTAAATCTGATTTTTGACCTAAAGCTTCTAACTTGGGCCTTTCATTTTCCTACTTGTTTAATTAGAATTTCACACTAGAGGTTGAAGGCAATGCATTAACAATGACATCTTTACAGAGTTTGGTAATCTCCTGAAACAACTTGAGCCAGAGGCACCCAGATCCCTTATCCACAGAAACTGTGAGATGTTTATTGTTTTAAGTCATTAAGTTTTGGGGTAATTTGTTAAACAATAATAAATAATTAAGTCATTAAGTTTGGGGGTAATTTGTTAAACAATAATAAATAATTACAATGATTTATTGTAATCTTGGGCTTCCATCTTCCCCCTTCCACTATGTACAAAACAATCATATTCACATGACTACAGGATTACGTTTCTACATAGTACCCTCATATATGGTCTGACAGTGCCATACATACACAAGTTATATACATGCATATTTATTTTTTATTGAAATTATACATGTATGCAAATGCATGTATATAATTCCAGAAAATTCAAATTTATGCAACAAATTAATTCATTGTATAAAGCTAATCTGTGTACTATTGGATTTGTTGGTCTTTTGTAAAACAAAAAAATCATGATTATGTTTTCTTTAATATTTAATTGTAAAAAATATAATCCTGTTATGATATATTAACTTTCAAGCATTAAATGCATATGTTAGGAGTATATCACCTAATTTAGATTTTGATGAAGGCATAGAGAATACATAGCCAAACTCTTACTGTAGTCATTATTGCGTTGTCCACATCTTAACACAGATCAATTGCATATTGGACCATAATAAAAGTTAGTGCTTGAAAGTAGATTTTCTCTCAGTTTGTAGCAAATATCTAATGTGAAAAGAAGAAAAATCTGAGAGCCTTACCTTTTCATTTGCAAAGTATAGAAGTCAGTGTTGATTCTTCTATCTCCTTAAGGGTTCTATGAGAAATAATGTAATAAAATGTTGAGAACAAAACTTTAGAGCAATATCTTTGGAACTTTTATTTTTTTAATGTAAAATTTCTGAAGAGTTTGCAGGTAGAAACTGCCTATAAGGCAGTCTTATACTATTGAAATGTTATGGGCTTTGAAATCAGAATACATGTTGAATCCCAGCTCTGTCATTTATCTATGATCTTTAATAAAATTTTTAAACTGGTTTCCCCATCTATGAAATGAGGATCATAGTATATCAAAAAAGCTCATAGTGATGTGAAGCTCCTATAGATTCATGTACATTCTATCAGTTTATAAACTATAAAACACTATATAAATGTCAGTAATAACCATTATTATTAAACACAAGTATACCTATATAGGCTAGTTAGTATGTAAGCTTCTATTTCTATATTATTTCATTTTTCCAATTAATAATAATTATGTTTTTGTGGGCCAGAAACTGGCCTAGAGATTTATGTGTATTAATTTTAGAGTTAAGGAAAATGAGGATCAGAGATTTTAAATAACTACTGAAAGCTACACAGCTTATAATTATTGGCAGAGCCTGGATTTGAACCCTGTAAATCAATCTCTAAAGTCTTCTCTTAATAATTGTGCAAGATCTCATTCATAATACATTTCATTGTAATTTTGAGGATATGTTTACACACATATACAAATACTCCACCATTTTTTTAAATTTTAATTAGTTTCAAATATACCGTACATTGGTTAGACATTTATATAGTTCATAAAATAATCTCCCCAATTTCTCCCTCACTCCCCCAACCCTCTACCTAGCCAATGTATTAATGCTAATTACATTCCCTATGCTGTGCTCCCCATCCCCATGACCATCTATCAGTTACTCATTTGTACTTCTTTAAACTTTCACCCTATTCTCCCAGGCCCCCAAACCTTCTTCCCCTCTGTCCATCACCAAATTGTCCACTATATTTGTGAGTCTGTTTTTGATTAGTTTGTTCTTTTTATTCCTTAGATTCCTCATATAAATGAAATCATATAGGGTTTATCTTTCTCTGTCTGACTTAAATACCTTCTAGGTCCATCAAAACAATATCTTTTCCCATCCCCTTCCTTTTCATATGCAGAGGTTTTGTATTCTTATCCTTTCAGCCACTCTATCTTTGGGTTGGAGCACTTAATTCTTTTCCATTTAAGGTACTTATTGATAAGAATGTAGTTGTTACCATTCTTTATTCCTGTTTTTGATAGGATTTTTCTTCTTAAAGAAGTCCCTCCAACATTTCCTGTAATACTGGCTTATTTTTAGCTTATTTTTGTCTGGGAAGCTCTTTATCTGCCCTTCAACTCTAAATGATAGCTTTGTTGGATAAATTATTCTTGGTTGTATATTCTGGGTCTTCATTCTGTTAAATATTTTTTGCCAGGCCCTTCTGTCTTGCATAGTCTCTTATGAGAAATCAGCTGCCATTCTTATGGGTGTTCCCTTATAAGTAATTATCTGTTTTTCTCTTGCTGCTTTTAATATTTTTTCTTTGTATTTAACCTTTGGCATTTTAATTATGATGTGTCTTGGTGTGGGCCTCTTTGGATCCCTGATTTTGGGAATTCTCTGTGCTTCCTGGAGTTTTATGTCCATTTCCTTCACCAGGTGAGGGAAGTTTTCCATCATTATTTGTTCAAACAGCTGTTCAACATCTTGATTTTCTTCTGTTATGCCCTCAAGCAAATATTTGGAGCCTTAATAGTGTCTCATATCCTCCTTAAATTATTTTTATAGTCTCGGCATCTTTTTTCTTGGCATTCTGACTGAGTGTTCTGATTGGCTGTCCTGTTCTCTAGATAGGGCATTTGGTCCTCTTCTTTATTCATTTTTCTTATTCCTTCGTTTATTCCATTTAATATACTTCTCATCTCAGATAATGTGTTCTTCATTTCAGACTGGTTCCTTTTTATAATTTCTACTTCCATTTTTATGTTTTTTATCTCTTTGTTGAAGTTCTCACTGAATTTATCTATACTTCCCAAAAGTTCATTGAGCATCTTTATAGCCAATGTTTTAAACTTTGCACCTGTTAGATTACTTGACTCTATTACATCTGGATCTCTGTTCTGTTCTGTCATATAGTTTGTGCTTCTTTGTCTTCCCATTTGGCTGCTTTTCCATGTCTGTTTCTATGTACTAAGCAAAGCTCCTAAGTCTCCCAGTCTTATTAGTGTGGATTTGTGAAGTAGTTGTCCATTGGCACAGTCCTGAGAGGGGTTCAGCTGCAGGCCAAATTTAGCCCAAGCCTCTACCCCTCTGGGGCCACCTGTTAAGATTCAACAGGCAATCCACGGATGCTGTGCTTATAGTTGCTTCAAAAGGCCACACCAGAAACCGAGGTCAGCTGCCTCCACCAGTGTGAGTGTCAACAAGGAGCACATGACTCGCTAAGGATACACCTGGATGTGGCTTGGGTGGGGCCTCAAGCTGGGGAAGGCAGAATTTCAGGGAATCCCCTGGGCAGAGCAACCTCCGTTATCCAGGTTGATGACATCACAGCTATGGCAGCCCTGTGTCCGGTGCACTGTTAGGTGGGAAGACTCAACAGGAACAATGGATACCCCTGGCACATCTGTTCCGAGCAAGTCTCTCCTCAGCCCTCACTCCCACAACATCTCCTTCTAAGTCCCTCGTGCCCTCTGTGTGCAGCTGAATTGGCACTGGTGCTCAGAGCGAGCAGGTCCATCACCATGAAAATCTGCTCACAGATGTGGCCCCTTTAAGAGGCATCTGCCTTTGCTGCTGCTGCTGCCTCAGTCTTACTCAGCCACTCAGGACAGGGCAGCCCCACGTCATCGCCCCGTCCTACCTTCTGCCATTGCAGGGTGCTTTCTTGGATTTATCCGTAGTTGTATGGCTTGTTTATTTAGATCCTAGGCAATTTTTTCTTGCTGCTGCTAGTTTCTGTCACTACTTTGATTTGGTCACCAGAGGGATGAACAGAGCCTCTACCATCTATGCCATTTTTTTTCTCTCTCCACCATTTTTTTAAGTAAATTCCATACTTTATTTTGATTATCTGAATTTTGTCCTAGTGTCCTTTTTCTCTTCCAAGATACCTCATTACATTTAATGGTCATGTCTCTTTAGGCTTCTCTTGGCTGTGATACTTTCTCAGACTTTCCATGCTTTTTAAGATCTTGACATTTTTGAAGACTACTAGTTAGATATTTTGTAGAATATTTTTCATTGGGATTAGTCTGATGTTTTCTCATGATTAGATAAGAATAATATATGGTTGGGAAGAAGATCACAGAGATAAATTGACATTCTCATCACATCATATCAAGGGTACATACTATCAATGTGACTTGTAATTGTCGATATTCACCTTGATCTTCTGACTGGAGATGGTATTTGTCAGGGTTTCTCCACTATAAAGTCACTTTTCCCCCGACCTTTCCATGATTACTGCACTCTGTAATAAGGTCACTATGCATAGTCAAGTCTTAAGGAATCACAGTGAGATACTTTTTACCTCCTCGAGACCTAAGTAGCTACATAAATTATTTGGAATTCTTCTACATGTGGAAATTTGTCTAGTCTCTCCAATTTATTTATTTATTCGATTATTTATTTAGCCTGTATGGGACTTCTGCATATTTATCTTATTCTTTGGATTATAATCCAATATTACTTTATTTTGTTGTTTAAATGGTTCTAACTTTGGCCACTGGGAGCTCTTTCAGTGTCTCTTTAATAATACCCTATCATTGTGGGCTTTGTTTTATTTTTGTATGTTTTGTTTGAATGTGATGTTTAAATTTCATTAAAATCATAATATCTCACATAACTCCAAATTTTAAATACTATCACTTCCCAGAAAGGAGGTAGGAAGAATGCAACTCCTATAGTCCCCTCCAGCCATATGCAAGTTTCTCTCAGGACCTGCATAAATACATTCCTTCTTACATTTCCTTTCCTTGTGGCAATTGTTGGAGATTGCAAACTCCTATGAGAATCTGATTAAAAAAAAAAAAAATCCTGTGATGCCTCAGAAAATATATAAAAGCACATATCCACTAAATTTGTGCAAAATTTTCTGGCTCCACAAACCACCTGAAGCTTACGCATGTACTCAGCTTTAGAGTGGGCCCCTCAGCCCTCAGCAAAAACATGCAAGAAAACATCTATTCTGAAGAAACATTTATCAACTCCAGGAATAGAAGAAATATAAGCAGTTCCTATTTAAAACTGTAGAATTTTAAAGATAAGAACCCTGAAAGTTCCCGTTAGTACGTTTTTACAGATAAGAAAGGAGAACTTGTAGAAATAAACTGACCTGGCCAGGACACTCTGTTCCTACACGGCCTGCCTTGGCCTCATTTCTTATTCCAAGTGCACATCTAATTCCGCTTCATTTTAGAATGATCTGATCTCGTGTATGCAAATGTAAGGTAACATAGCTTTTAATCTCTTTGCTCTTTCCCAAACTGCTGAATGAAAAACCACTTCTGATTAATGTTATTATTTACCAATACTTTTCTCCCAAATCCAAGCAAGAAATTAACAGAGAAAATAAACCACCATCCTTAAAAATGCAGAAGGCCTCTTTCTCAAGATCTGCTGATCTCTGATATTTTCATTCCCCTTCTCCTCTAGTCTCACTTTCCCCCAACAATATATACAGTTTCCTTTTTTGCAGAAGTTCAAAGAGTTGGGATAGCTCAGAAGGAAGTGAAGATTTGAGCATATCTTCTCTGGGGAGGCACTTAAGAAAATAAACTTCGTATTTCTTTTCATGCTTCACTCATTTTCCACTGTGAAGACAAACTCCAGTCAGAGATTTATGTTGCTACACCTGGGACTAGAATCAGAGAAGCCAGGTTGGCTGTGCTAGGATAGAGGGGAAAAGGGATACATAATGGATTTGAAGAGTTCTGCCATCCTAGATCTAAAATCTCCTTAAAAGAACATAATTAACCAACAAGACTATTTTGAAAGAAAATTTCAAAGGATAGTCCTACCTAAGAAAGCATTGTAGGAAACCTCCAGTGCATTCTTCAGCTAACAGATATGGACTGTAAATGGCTATGTGCTTGAATGTGCAGATCAATTTGGACCTACTCTAATATACTCTTCAGAGAGGTTTGCCTGTACATAGCAACAGAGAAACATAGATAATAACATAAATGTATTTCACATTCAGAGTCAGGAATTTTATTCAGGAACAAGAATCTGGAATTCCCAGCTCTCTATTACTAAATGGAACTTGGCATTGTCTGTGAATACCGGTTAGGCACATCTATCAACCACCATTCTCATCTCTATCCTCCAGTTAATCAACATGGTTTTCAATGATCCAGTGTTGCCCACAGACAACATGGTTTTCCAATGATACAGTGTTGCCCACTTTCTTAACTAATAATGAAAACAGTATGGGGATCAAGTTACAAACGTAGATTTAACACAATTGATCTCCAACTTGTCACTTTATTTCAATTGAAACGTTAGGGATAAAGTGTGCCCTAGAGGAGTAGAAACATAAAATTACAATTAACTCTAGAAGTCTTATCAGAGTTATTTGTTCCTTTAATGAGATTAAATAATGGAAAGTTTAGTATGTTCATTCTAAGGCCTAATACTTTTTATCTGATAAAGATCACACCAAGAAATTACCTAAACCCAGAAAACAGATTATTTAGCCCCACAAAATAGGTGTACTTAAGTAAAAATTAAAGAAGATTGCCATCTTAAGAAATTTTTCAAATGAAAATTTGCAGGTCAGGCTGCTTTTCTAGATTTTTATTAACAAGTACTAAGTTGAACGATAATGAAAAAGAGAGATAATATTCAACAGTTTTTGACCGTTCAACTCATTAAAATCAACTAACATATTTAAGGTTTTGACATCTTCCAGCAAACAGGTGAAGTTCTAGGTCTTTATAAGAAGCTGGATTATTGACCTATTAAAGCCATGTTCCTCACAGTGTGCTCTAAGGATCTTTATAAGAATGACCTGCATCAGAATGATACTGGGGGATGAGGGTGGGGGCACAGGAGAAGGTGTGGGGGGTGGAGGGACTTAATGCAGACTCAACTGGATCTGAATCTGAATCTGCAGGGGTACAGTCTCCCCCAAGTGATCCTTCTACACTACAAGGTGGTAAGTCTCTGCCCTAAAAACTACAGAATGTAGGGGAAAATGTCTTTTTAACTGATAGGGTGCATTCATAGACAAAATTGTTTTTAAATTTATGATGTGGTATGGTTCAATCTGATCATTCACAACACTATAAATTTTTAAAAACAAAATGATTTTTGTTTAGACGAACAAGCACTGGGACAGTTGAGGAGTTTTTATATCTGGAGACTAGAATGTTCATGTAAAACAGGCAGTTATACTCTTGGCAAAATGCTCAGCTAAGGCTTTTTTCTTTTTTTCTTTTTTTTTTTTTAATTTTATAAGGGATTTTCTACCTAAAATATAGAGAATTTTTAGAATAGTTTGAACAGTTTAGAATAGTTTGAATACTTTCCTTAATTACATTTTTATGTCCCTTTCCAGAAATATCCTTAAATGCACATTGGCTTGGGGTTGAGGTTTTGTGGACTCAGAAATCTCAAATGTGGTTAAAAATTATTTCACAATTTGGAGTTGTTAGTTTTCCAATTTTCAAAGGGCACGTTATTCTATGCACCTTACATACACTCATGTTTAAAAACTGCTCTTTGGCATTTTAATCCATGCAACAAGCTAAATTGTTATCAAGCAGCAAACAGAAATAAAAGAAGCTGTAAAAG
Source organism: Pteropus vampyrus (assembly GCF_000151845.1). Lineage (NCBI taxonomy): Eukaryota > Metazoa > Chordata > Mammalia > Chiroptera > Pteropodidae > Pteropus > Pteropus vampyrus. The sequence goes on along the minus strand of NW_011888782.1, from coordinate 38,217,391 downwards.
TGTAAAAAATCTTGTCAAAATTATTGCTAGGTTCTAAACATTTAAAATATATTTGTAGAAGCAAGGTATTATGTACTCCACAAACCACTGCTTGCAGGATGAACTTGCAAGCCTCAGAGCGAATGCCAAGAGCCATCGGCCCAATCTACACCTGAGTTCTACCAAGAAGCAGGTAAAAGAAATATATTTTATGGGCTTTCAAATTTTATTTGAAGATTACCATAAAGTGAGACTTTCATATTATAAAACCTCTAAATAGTAAACTTTAATACAGCAGTGTCATGCACTGCAAAAGGCTTTTATGAAATGGTGTTTGTCTGAATTCCTTCCGCAGCATTGAAAGTATTAGATTTAAAGTTAACATTCCACATTTTAAAATTAAGAATCATTTTACAATGAGCAAAGCCCTACTAGACAATGCATATTTACATTGATCCTGTCAGCATATATTCCTGGGTTTTTGAAATTATATTGATTTTCATATCTATTATATTTTAATACATTGCTTGTTAGTGAATTTCAAGGCAGATTTGATTTACTGCAGCTTCAGGGATGAAAATTTCCTTATCAAGAATAAAAGTGAGTAATCAGTATAACCTGAGAAATTAAGTGCTACGTGTATTTGTTGTATTAGCACTTTAACTGATCTATAGAAACAATCGATGAGTTTGATGACCAAGTAGTGTTACAGCTCATTAGAGACCTCACTGAGAAGTACCCTACATAAAAGAGAATGTCACATGCCTGCTGCTGTCAACTATAGCCATTTTCTAGCTGCTACTTCCATTTCGCTTAATTGTTACTAAACGTGACACTTGAAAAGTGTGCAAAGTGTGCTTTTTTTTTAAATCCCTGGTAATACGTGAAATAAGCTAATCCCCTCCTGAATGAATAAATCAAAATTTTAAAGATGCCAAATGCAGAAGACAAAGCCGATCTAAGGAGAAATTTAATTGTAAGAAATAGGATGAAGTCAGAGAAAAGAGAACAGTGTTTCCTCAATGCAAACAACACATTGGGCAAATAAGGGGATGGCTAGCAGGGTCAGATCTCATGAAATCATCTAACGGAATAAAAACCTTAAAGAATTAAAACAAAGATGGAAGACTTTAATTGAAAACTTGATCAATTAGCAGAGAGGCCAAAAGATGGAAGCAGTAGAGCATGAAATTTGATTAAACAGAACCATACGTCCCACTTCATTTCCAGTGATGTAGTAAAACAGATGACCTTGGAAAGAGAAAATGTTTGGCAATATGAAATAATGAGATGATGGTTAAAACATAGTTCTGAGGAGAAGTTTTGTGCATAAGAAAGCTTTAAATTAAAATTCCCATTCATATTCAAAGGAGAAAGTATAGAGAGGTAAATTTGGATAATTGACGTATAATCCAAATTTATGACACTTCGTCAGGGCAGATGGGATGCAGAAAATGATTTCATTTCATAAATGTGAAGAACTGAGCTTATCAATGTTTGCTGACTAGTCAAATTCTCTCTCATTTGGGCCCTATTTTCATGCATTCTTTAATGACAAAATGAAAAAGATCCAAAGTAAAGCCTGAGTCCAGTCAGAACAAAAGTGTGTGGTACACCCTTGCAAGAAATGCCTTAAACTAGAATATTTTTATACCTCTGCTACAGTTTAGGATTACTCTGTGTGCGGTATATTCTCAAGAATAGAAACAAAAATAGACATGCAAATCTTGATATATTCATATACCACATTAATATTGAGAACACATACCAATTTTTGTAGCATTTTTCCCCCTCAGCTAGTTATAGCTAAATATCCCTGACCCTTTTTATTATGCATCTCTTAACTTCATTTCATTTCTGATTTCATCTTGTCTTCCTTTCATAAAATGTTCTCCCTCCACTTCCCCCAGTGCTTGTCTGTGAAGACGAAAGTGAGGTTTTGCTACTGCCGTGTGTGTGTGTGTGTGTGTAAATGGTCTCTTATAGAGAAAAGATGGCACAAGAGACTTTGGAAAAAAATTAAATCTATAGAAACAGAAGATCTTTGAGGAGGTAGCAGAGAATTTTTATTCCAAAAACTACTACTAAGCACTGTAAGAAATCTGTTTCTTGCAAAACTAAAGATGTTTCACTTGGATGGTGAATAGATACACTTTACCATTCTGGTCCACAGAGAAGAAAGAGATTAAACAAAAAAATCACCCAAGTTCTTTACTCTGTAAGAGCACCTTCTCCCTCCTACTCACCCATTTGTACTCACTAGTTGCTATGAAAGTGGCAGTGACTCATGGCTGTCACTTAATGGGACAATGGCTCTGCCAGCTAGTATTGAAATACATGTGCAGGCTCAGATGTAAATACTCTGCTCTTGAACTCATTACTTTCTCAAAAAACAAAATAATATGTCTCCTCCTTTCCCCTCCCATTTTAGCCACCTGCCTTTTCATCTCTCCTTCTGTGATTCCATCCATAGCTCATTGTTTTCCCATAATTTTGCCTGCATAAAAATGTTAAAGCAAGCAGACAGAGCAGCCTACACCCTGCCTCTGAATATTATACTAAGCACTGGATTTGAATACTGAGTGAGCAGCCTCAAATTTAACAGCTCATGCTTTTCTGCATAATGAGGATATCTGCAAGTCTCACAAGTGAATTCAATTTTACTTTGGAATTTCCAAGAGACATACCTGTTTAGCCTTCATGCTAGAGATAAATGTGTGCTCTTAAATTGGGTAATGAATCTTAAGATGAATTTTGTAAAGTTTCTCCCACAGTGATTCTCAAATTTTAATGTGCGAATGCATCACCTGAGGATCCTTGTAAAAGGCTGAATTTGAAGCAATAAGTCTGGAGTGGAGTCTGAGATTTTACATTTCCAACAGCAACAACAAATTCTTTGATTCTCTGAACATTGCTGGGTGTCCTACAATTCAATTCTGACACTAACAATAGGGAGTTGGCCCAGACCCCATAGGTGAAGGCTCAGTTGCACAAAACTGCCCCACTTCAGACCTCCAATTCCAAATCCCGGTTTGTTATCTGTACTGCTGATCAACAAGCTATAAATTAGGAGTTCCCATGACCCCCTCCAAAGGTTCAATGATTTGCTAGAATGGCTCACTGAACTCAGGAAGGCACTTTGGTTTATCAGTTTATTATAAAGGATATAACTAAAGAACAACCAAATGGAAGAGATTCATAGGGAAACATATGAGGGCTGGGTAGCACTGTTTAGAGCTTCTGTGCCCCTCCAGACATACCATTCACCAGCATCTGGATGTATCCACCAACCCAGAGGCTCCTCAAATCTTTTTGTCTGTGACTTTTCATAGAGTTCAACCTCTAGTTTCCTCGTCATGTTCCCAGAGGTCAGTGAGTAGGGCAGAAAGTTTGAGCTCTATAATCACTTATTTTTCTGGTAACCAGCCCAATCCTAAAACTACCGAGGGGCCCCACTCTAAGTCATCTCATTAGCATAAACTCAGTTATGATCAGAAAGGGCTCCTTGTGATTAAGAAAAGACACTCCTATCACTCAGAGATTTCCACGGGTTTAGAAGTCTTGTTTCAGGAACCAGAGACAAAAAGCAAGCATATTTCTTATTATACCACCACTGGTTATTGGTATGTTGCTACTGATGTTTTATACCTTCCAATATAAATTTTCTCTAAGACAGCTCAAGTGAGCTTCTAGGATCGACTCATTCTAACTATGTCTTGATTCCCTAGCCTTAAGCATGTCATTTCCTCCTAGAGGTTGCTCCAATGAATGTTAATAATTACCAACATAATGATCAGGGTAAATGAGAATAAAAGCTGCAAGCCTGACTGGCCACAGCAGCTGTTTTACACATAATGAAAACCGTCTTTCCTCTGATGCTGCCAATGGATACCATACATTCGCATTCCCAAGTGGTACCACTGAAAATTTACATTAAAAAACATCTAGATCGGTGGAAAACCTTTTCTCACTCCCTAGAAGTCTACTGCTATGCTGTATCCTCCCCTTGCCTAGAAAGAGAGCAATTAAGGTACAGCCATATGAATTACTTTTTTTTTTTTCCAGAATTTTGCTTGCTTTTTGATTCTATGGGGTAAGTATTCAGTCTACCTGAGAGTTTCTTTTCTCTCTCTCAGGCATCTGTTGTTACCTACCTCTCACCTCTTGTATTAAAAAGTTGTCTATCAATAGCTATGAGATATGAAAAAAGTTGTCTCTGGGGAGTAGAAATTGAGAGTGTAGAGGGCTCTGGCAGAGTCTGCTGTGAAACACTATTTGTTTTTTTAAAAATGTACTATATTAGTAAAAATAAAATTGAATACAAACAAAAAGAAAAAAGTTTTCTATCCGCTGTTTATTAATATTGCTTGAAATATGTCACACCAAGTAAAGTATGTCCATAAGTACTACCTTCCAGGAGCAACAGCCTCCATACTGTCACAGAAACCCATTAACAAAATTAATACACATGGTAGAATAGGTGGTAGAGCAATTTGTGAGTGCCGTAAGTTTAAACAAAAGAAAATCAGTGTCTCAGAAAACAAAGTAAGCAAAAGATAGGAGAAATTTTCATGCATATTAAATTGCAAGACTCATGGGATGGGAAAGTTTTTAATGCATGTGGGTTTTTTTAGACCCACTTAAAAGCTAGCCAAATTAAAAGATTCAGAGTGCGAGCAAGCGAGAAAGCGACTTTGTGAAGGGTGCCCATCTAATTACAGTATAGCATGTCCCTCAAGGCTCATTGTGAGCTGCATCATCACTTATGTATGTCACCTTAAACAAGTTTACTGTGATTTTCCACTGTCTTTAAGGGAAAATAACATTGCCTTAAAATTCTTCCTCATTTGGTAATGGTTACTTTTTAATGTTTTCAGGATCTCTTTTCTTCCTTCTGCTTTACACAAATTATAACACAATAAAATTAAAAGACTCTTAAGTCTTAGTAATGTCCTATATAGTTTTTGTTTTCTTCACACACTTGTTCTTACTTCTCTAGTATTCATTTTTATCTTTAACAGAGATTTGGTTCTAGAAATTATCGTTCCTCCTCACAATTTTGTTGACTCCTCATCATCTCTCCACAATCACTTTCACTTTAAGACACCTTCTTTTACTTTGAAAAATTCAAAAAATTGCCAGTAAATATTGTCTTTGGTCTTCATACAACGTCATTTGTATCTGTCTACCGAGGCATCAGCTGGGTTTTTTGCCTTCACTTTACTATCAGAATCTGGGTTTCATACCTATTGCTTTGACCTTAAAACTATATCTGGACATCGAAGCATCCTTATACATCTTTAGAGCAAACTACTAAAAGAAACATACTCTAGTCCAACAACCAATCTATGTAATCAGAAGCATTAATATCTTCAAAGAGTACAATGGCAATCTTTAATTTAAAATCCTGTAACATTAAGAAGTTGGCTTCTAAATTCATTTTTTTTTTTTTTTTTTTTACATTTTATTTTATGGGGAATTGAATTTCAACTAGTGACTTAAAGACTAAAGACACTCTTTTAGGTCATGATTCTAAAAAAGATCTGAATTGATACAGATTTGATACCCAATTTTTCTCAGTTTATTGCAATAAAACACCACCACCAATAGTAACAACTCCAGGTTAAACAACTCCTTGTCGGGCCATTATGAAACTTCCCAAGCTAGTTCAATATCTTTCAAAATATTTCCTTTTTTAAATGGTATCAGTTTGGCAGGAAATAATCAGATAAAATAAAACAATGGGGACAGTAAAGGAAAGAAAAACTGGAAAAGGAAAAAAGATATGACCAGAGGATGGGAAAGTTGGAAGAAAATAAACAAGAGAGAGAGATCAAAAATGAAGAGGAACAAAATGCAACATGGTATCCCGTGTTGGATCTTGGAAGAGAAAAAGGATATTAATGAAAAAATTGTAAAATCCAAGTAAAGTCTGTAGTTTAGTTAATGTAACAATGTTAATTTCTTGATTTTGACAAAAGTACCACGATTTTGTAAGATATTAACTTAAGGGAAACTAAGTGAAGAGAACATAGGAACTCACACTATCTCTGTAACTTTTTGTATACCTAAAAGTATTGCAAAATTAAAAGTTCATTTTAAAGCTAACAGAAAAGCAGATCTGATTATAAGGACTGATGATTCTGGACATTCTTTATAATCAGTAACAGCCATGAATAGCGAAAGAGTAACTCAGCTTTTAAGTACCAATGGAAATTCATTCTTTCTATTCATTTAATTACTTTCCTTTCTTTTTTTTCTCATAAAGAACCCTTGTCTTTACCTGAAATTGGGATGCAATTTAGGTTTTGGCTGTCCAAATCTCTGCCTCCAGATTGTAATTCTTTTATTTCAAATAATGTTTGCTGTCTCTCAAAAAAAAAAGAAAAAGAAAAAAAAAAGAGAGAAAAAAAAATATATATATATAAATATATATATATATATATACATAATCAGCTCATTTTCTTTCTGTTTTTAGGAGAGGCAGAAGAGCACAGCTGTGAGTGTTCAGGTTTATCCGGCATCACCATGTCATTGGAACCGGACACAAAGTTTTCTAAACGTCAGTTTCCCCATCTATAAAATAATAATAACACCTACATCAAAGGTTCTGGTGAGTTTTAAAGAAAAGCAATATGTAAAGTACTTAAAGCAGTGACTGCCAAGTATTAGTCTCGTATTCATTTACAGTGTCACAATTTATCTTAAAAATAGACTTGCTAGTACATTTACTCTTTTAGTTTAATCTAGTGAGGTTTCTCATTTTATTTTCTCTACAACTTTAAAGCTCTGTCTCAATAGTTATTCTTCTCTCTTTCCTTCCTATCTTACAGTATAAGATGATATAATTTATTTCTAAGACCACCCTCTCATAAAGAGAGGTCATATTTAAAGTATTTAACACACAGTTTCAACCAATTATGACAGATATTTCAACCAATTCTCTAACCTCCTATAATCGGAGCTGTTTTCAGTGTTCTGAAATATATTTTAAAGAATACTTCAAAAGTCCTTAGACTTCTGTTTTTTATCATTACAAAATATCCATTAGAATATATATTTTCTATCATAAAATGTCAACAGCAGCACTTCTACTGGAAAGTGATCAAAACAGTAGGCTTAGCCTGGAACATTTTTAGAAGTTCTAGATCCCCATCAACTACTTACTATATTTCCACTTGGGTATCCCACAATTACTTTGAAGTCATGATGTCTAGAAATGAACATATCTTTAAACTAAACTTACTCTCCCTGACTAACCAGATTATCTATTTTAATATTTTAATCTCCAGGGAAAGAAATCAATCTTTTTTTTTTTTTTCCTGAAAAAAGCCAGATGGTAAATTTTATAGGCTTTGCAGACCAGAGGAGCTCTGATTCAAGTACTCAACTCTGCCATTGTAATGTGAAAGCAACCATGGACAAACATAAATGAATAAAGATGGTTTTGTTCCAATAAAACTGTATTTACAAAAATAAAGACTGGACCAAATTTTGTCCATGGACTAGAGTTTTTCAACCCCTGCCCTAAGAAAACAAGCAAATGACATCTCATTGGGCCATTCACCAATTATACCTCCATGATGTCTTCTGTCATCAGTTGAGCCATTGTGCTTGTGAATTCCTACAGAATGTTTTAACAGGGTTACTCGGGTAGACTTTACTATTTTCTGGTTTGATGCCTTATATTGCTATCCATATAAAATATGCTCATGCAAGCAGGCTTGTAGTACAAAATTAATAGATTATAAGCTTCTTAAAAGAAGCAACTGTCATTTATTTATTTATTTTGCACATTATTATTATTTATTTATTTTGCATATCACATTTCACTAAAAATTACTTGCATGGAATGGATGGATACTTAACAAAGATTTTCCATAGTAACATCATCATATTCATTCCTTGCCTTTTCTTCAGATGTTCAGGAGGTTATAGAGTGGGTACTGTGAAAAAAAAAAAAAAATCAGGTTTAAGCCTGGGATTTCTATGAAAATAATATCTTAACTGCTCAGTTTTGCTTAGGGTGGAGAAAACAATAATCTTTTTAACTGCTAATTTTGGCTTGAGGAGAGGAGTAATGCGAAGAGTGCTTGGTGAAGAAAAATTTAATTTGTAAAGAAGATGTGGGTAACACCAGGAACAACACCTTCTCTGCAGGTTTCGGGTTGAATCCCAGTCCTAACTACACTAATTCTGCCTGATAATGTCATCTGATATTTTATCTTTAGTTGGTATTCTCATTCTTAATATAACCATATGGCATTCATTTAAATGGTATAATGGAGGGTCTTCATGACCTTTAATACCTATTGAAGGCAAATACTTCTAATCTTTAAAGTCTCAACTTCTTCTACAATTACTTATAAATCAGTTTCATTCTGTGTGAAATCATAGCTATACAAAACGAGACAGAAGATAAATTGTAATCTATCTGAACCAGAATTAATGTAGTGAAAATGAAAATAAAGCTTTATTTTTTAATTACTTCTATATCAAACCAATGTGAATGGACACACTATGAACTAGGCAGCTATTTCCCAGTGGGTATTAATTTTGGATTCCTAAAAGAAATTCAACTAAAACTAAAAGTTATTGGCATATATATTGGCATATAAATTCTATTACTATTTTTTAAGCAACTTATCCATAGCACTTCCAAGTGCATTAGCAAATAAATACATATGCATAATGAATTATGCAAATAATGATATAGGAGCAGGGAAGAAAAAGGTTAAATCTTTATATTAGTGGTAATTTTTTGCTTTTAGAAAAACTATTCAGTTAGAATTAAATAAACTTTAAGATAGAATTTACTAATTGCCACCAAATGGTCTACAATTTAACATTTCTCTAAAAATTGACCAGAAGGTTACAACTCTTTAAAATATTAAATTATTTGTTGGGCATCTGCTGATCTTGTCACATTGACAGTAAACTCTTTAGATTTCCAAGTTGCCCAAGAGCATTTATGTTTTGATAAAGGCAGAATATCTGGTATTTTCTAGTTATTTAATTAGCCTCTTACTCAAAATGTATCTCTAAATCTTTCATTCAATATAATCCACATGTCAATCTTTTTTATATGTATATACTAATTTCAAAATTCCTAATTTATAAAAATAATTAAATTGATTTAAATGTGATTCTATATGGGAATAAGAGAACTTCAGAATGTAGTATTATGCAAAATAGCATATCTTTCTATAAAACTCTCAGAAATGAAGCAGGAACTGTAAAGCCTGTGATTTCTACAAGAGAGATGAAACTAATTATGTTATCACCTTGAATTATCTTGTTTAGATACCAGTAATAAGACAGATGAATATAATCACAACACTGGTAGAGCAATTTGGACTAAGATTATGCCATGAGAAATTGGTTTATGACAAGAAATTATAACACAATGATAAGTCAGGAAGAAACATTTGTCTAATTCATCTATAACCAAGAAGTTTCCAAAATGAGTCATATTATTTGGGGAACTAAGAATCTTGACTATGGATTTCATGATCAAAATGTGATTAAAGGTATCACTGCTATAGAAAAGAGAATGGGAAAACTCATTTTCTCTCTTAAGAAATAAAGGCCTGGGGATAAACAAGTTTTCTCTAAATTTTGATAAAAAAAAGAAATGAGGTATTATTGAAGGCTCTGAGAAACTCAAATGTATATTTCCTGGCCTGAGAAGGAACCCAGAAATGGTTATTAAGGGAGATCATCTCAGTGAACTTTGAAATCTCCATATGGTAAAGAAAAGCAACACTTAACACTAAGATGAGTATAGAGGATCAATTGAAACTGATCTGATCAAGACACTCTTGTGAGGATGGAAATAGGTCAATGGCTTAATATGTTGTTGGAATTCACTGCTGGAAATAGATAAAGAAAATTTACTGTCCCCATGGAAAATAGGTTGGTCACTACTCATACTGAGTAACAACTTTGTCTAAAGAGTATTTTGCTAGTATATGGTGCTTCCCAAATAGAGGGAATAGTGACACACAGACAAAAAAAGAAATCCCTAATCTCAGATCCAACCGTGTTCCAAGTCGAGTAAAATATGTGAGAGACTTTCAAGGTAGAGACAGCCAAACACAAAAGAATGTTTATTTTCTATACTGTGCTGAAACCATAAGGAGTTGTGAAATTTTCTTCAAATCATATGGATTACATAGAAACTGTAATTTAGCAATTTATAATGAGCTATATTTCCATCTGAGCTTGAGAGTTTGTTTCGATAAGCTTCTTTAAAAATACATTTCCAGAGATACATTTTGATAATGAATAATTTATTTTGTATATATGAAATTTATGTGAAAGACGAGCAGGAAAAAGCTAGCATAGTCTTATTCTCACCAGTTCTTTCTCCTTTTATTGATAGATTTGTGTGGTCCCCTAAAAATCACTGCAAGTACCACATCTGTAGAGTCATGTCCTTAGGTGTATATGTAATATGCACACTTTGATGCTCTTATTGCTTAAGAAGAATATTTTCCAGCTGTGTTTTTGCATTAAAGAAAATGACTCCATTAGTATATAGCTCTCTGCTTTGAACCCCTTGAGGATTTTGTGGCATATGGCACATCTTCAGTGGAGTGCAGAATGGTGGGTGTGGCCCCATGGTTCCTTCTCTAGGGAGGTGTTGCTTCATTTTCACTCCAGGAGTCACAGTAAAACATATAAATTTGCTTCATACAATAAGAATACAAATGCCTTTGCCAACCTTTTGGCAATATCTTTTCCTCAAGCTGGCAAACTAAATTCAGCAGATGCTTCCCCAGATGACTCCACACTGATGAGCATTATATATGCAATCTATCTCATATGATTGTACAACACAGATCATTATGAACATTGCATGTTTCACTGTCTGTCTGCCAACTGATCTATGATTCTCAAGGCTTCCTGGACATGAAATCACTGTGCATTTGAGGGTCTGCTCCTTAATCCAGGTGGGACAGGTAAAATGTATGACCACAAGCCTTGGTTTCCCTGATTTATCAGGTGAAGGTGAAAGGGATGAGTTTTGAGCAAACTTTCCTACAGTGGGTAGCACAGAAGCTGAAGTCGAAATGTTAATACAAGCTCAGATATCTTGAACAGAAAAAATTTGAAAGTTCTCATGGTAGAATCGTCCTTTGCTTTGTGACAAAGAAAAATGCTCTGTACATCCAATCTAGATGTACATTGACCCATTGCTGAATTAGCACTCATCTACCCTCTAGCCTACTGCTCCTTCCAGCCTACCTATAAGAGTGTGACATGATTAAAAAACAAAAAAGTTCAGTGTTGTAACTTAGGTGGCCTAGTTTAAAAATCCATATATGCCACTTATTAACTATGTGACTTTTGATATATTAATGCACTTGAAATGTGTAATAACAATAATAACTATCTTTTATGAGGCACTTTACTAGGTCTTGGTCTCTATAAAAAGGGCACCATGAAAAACCCAGAGTTATCACATAATTTAAACTTCACCATAATATGAGATATGGGCTAATATTACCCCCATTTTAAAATGAGGAAAATAAAGTTCAGTGCATTTAAATTACCTGAGGAAGGTCATGCAACAAATGTCACAAATCCTTCCCAAACTTATTTCTTGTACATCCAGACTACCACTACCTGAGAGATCAGACCCAACATCTCTTGCCTAAATAACAGCAAATGCCTCTGGGAGAAGAAAAGGGAATATTCATGAATGACTCTTAGGTTTCTGCATTGGGAAAGTAGATAAATGATAGAGCTTTTTGCCAATACATGCTGTATAGAAATAATATAATATTGGCTGTTGCAGAGTGGAGAGAGAGGATGAGTTTAGTTCAGGGAAAGTTTTAATGTTCTGTTGAATA
>NW_011888782.1:38202003-38205504 GCF_000151845.1 Pteropus vampyrus | reverse complement strand
AAAAAATTTGAAAGTTCTCATGGTAGAATCGTCCTTTGCTTTGTGACAAAGAAAAATGCTCTGTACATCCAATCTAGATGTACATTGACCCATTGCTGAATTAGCACTCATCTACCCTCTAGCCTACTGCTCCTTCCAGCCTACCTATAAGAGTGTGACATGATTAAAAAACAAAAAAGTTCAGTGTTGTAACTTAGGTGGCCTAGTTTAAAAATCCATATATGCCACTTATTAACTATGTGACTTTTGATATATTAATGCACTTGAAATGTGTAATAACAATAATAACTATCTTTTATGAGGCACTTTACTAGGTCTTGGTCTCTATAAAAAGGGCACCATGAAAAACCCAGAGTTATCACATAATTTAAACTTCACCATAATATGAGACATGGGCTAATATTACCCCCATTTTAAAATGAGGAAAATAAAGTTCAGTGCATTTAAATTACCTGAGGAAGGTCATGCAACAAATGTCACAAATCCTTCCCAAACTTATTTCTTGTACATCCAGACTACCACTACCTGAGAGATCAGACCCAACATCTCTTGCCTAAATAACAGCAAATGCCTCTGGGAGAAGAAAAGGGAATATTCATGAATGACTCTTAGGTTTCTGCATTGGGAAAGTAGATAAATGATAGAGCTTTTTGCCAATACATGCTGTATAGAAATAATATAATATTGGCTGTTGCAGAGTGGAGAGAGAGGATGAGTTTAGTTCAGGGAAAGTTTTAATGTTCTGTTGAATATATAAGTGGCTTGTGCTTAATAGGCAGGCAGGTATATGGGGTTTCTAAATTCTTAACAGAGCATAACAACATACTGAAAAAGCACATTATATTAAAATGAGAGAAAAAATATATCATGTGAAAGACAAAGAAACTAAACTAGACAAAATAAATCTTATGGAAAAGAGAGGAATTCTTCATAATTGCTCATATTATATAAAAACAATAAATCCACTGATTTGGTATAAAAAAACTCAAAGGTGGATAACAAAATAAACAATAAGATATAAAGTGGTGACTTATTACTGAAGGAAAAATATTTAAGACTAAATTCATCTCTACATAACCGACAAATAGGTTAGATTACAACAAAAAAAAGCAGCAGAAAAGAGAGCCTTAGAATTTGAAGAACTCAGAGGAAATACTATTATCATCAAACTAAATGAAAATGAGTTGCAAGAAATTAGAGAGAAGTGAATGATTTAAAAAGATGAAGATTGTACATTATAATGATAATTGCTATCCCTGTAGTAAGGAACTCATTCATAAAATTGATAACTAATAAAAGCTTGTATTCGATCATTTGGTTCAAGAAAATTTCCTTGAGGAAAAAAGAGAAAAGACTGCAGATTTTAAGAGAATACAGGGAAATTCAACATAAAATGGTCATACCAAGACATCTTCTATTGAGGAGCTGAACTTCAAGAATAAATAAATTAATATTTTTTTTTATCTCAAGATAGACTTCTGGTTTCTGCTGGGAATGGTAGGGAAGTATGATGTGTAGTTGCAAAGAGACAAGAGTCTGCAGGAATAGACAGCATATATTTGGTTGTCTGAGGCAGATACAACTTGACACCAATAAGAACTGAACTAGCATAGTTCACAAATTGGGAAAGTAAATGTGAGCTGCTAAGAGTGTAGGAGCCCATCAATGTGAGGATATAAGAAGAGTTTGTATCATCTTGCTGACTTTTGCTCCATGGGCCCCACTTGTTGAGAGTCTTGAGCAAACATAAATGTCCTTAATGATTTGCGTGGGAGTAGCGGCAGGGGATAACAGCAGCCACCATGGGTAGTAAAAATATCTAATGGGACCCTTCCACCCATTCATTATCTCTATGGAACAAATGATTTAATTTGAATGGGAAGGGGAACAAAATCTGTCACTTTTAGTCCATTAATAAAAATCCATTGCAGCTAAGGGAAGGAAAGAGAAAAAAATCTTTACCTCCAGAAGAGGAACAGAAATCCATCCTAGACCCAGAACTATAGCCAGGGTAGGAATATGAGCACTAAGAAGACCAGGGCACTGATGCTCAGGGACATTGTGTCTACTTATATTCTAGGCTTATTCAGAATAATAAAGAATGCAACTTTCCACCACCATTACCAACAGAAAAATAATTAAGTGAGTAGTGTACCAGGAGCATGGACATGACCCTCCCAGATGTGCAGCACAAAGGAATAACCTAAAGTTGAGGGTGGAGTAAGCTCTGAGAGAAACTCTCTGGCATTTCAGCCTTCATCCTAACAATAGAGTATCACTAGAGGTATTTGGTGTTTATGGTACATTGAAGATAACCAAGGAAACAACAAACCTCCAGTCCAGCTCGACTCCAGACTAGAGTAAGTTAAACACTGACTCTAATGTCCTGAAGGAAGAAAGGTGTATCCATTTCCAGGATAAGGACTATTTAGCTCAAGCTCTACTGTCTTCTACAAGATGGTTGCCACCAACAAATAATTACTAGGCATGTGAAAAGGCAAGACAAAACAACATTTCCCAAGAGACAAAAGAATCAACCAGATTCAGATATAACATCAATATTGAAACTATAAGACAGAAAATTTAAAATAACTATGATTAATATGTTTAAGGTCCTAATAGACAAAAAATAGACAATATACAAGATAAAGAAAGCTTTTAAATATATGTCAAGGCAGAGAAAAAAGAATATTACCTAAAAAAGGAAAAAAATCAACCTGGTCTCAAACTTCACATTAACATTTAAAAATAGCAAAATGAACTGATGTCTGTCAAATCCTGAGGGCAAAACTGCGACCCATTATACTCACACAAGATAAAATTCAGTTATAAATTCCTAGAAATTATTACTAAACATTAAGAAATTTCAGAAATATGTTATCCATAGCACTTTTATGGGGGAAAAAATAACAAAATCCAGACAATTTAAATTTGAACTAATATGCACACCTGAGAAAGAGATACTATATTAAAAGAAATAGTAATGAACAGTGAATTTGTTGTCTAAAAATATAGCCATGTATTTATTCAACTCAGTACATACTATAGAGATAAATAAAATTCAACTGAGTAAATATTGAATACCTACTATGTTCCAGGCACTACTCTAGGTGATAGAGTGGTGAAAAAAACAATATCTTTGTGTGCGTAAAGCTGACCCACTTAGACATAAAATGACCAAACAACCAAAGGAAATATGGATATAAAACTAAATATTTATTTTATAATTCTAGAAAATTCAAAACCAAACAAGTGCCAAGATATATATGGGTAGAAAGTTGAGAAGATGTGTGCAAAAGAGGTAAATTCTTTTCTTTCACAGCAAGACTTGAACTATTTAAAATTGTAAACATTGTTTAAAAAAATGACTTCAGAGTCTTAATTATTTGTATGACTTTTTTTTCTTAGAAGACATTTTTAAAGAAAATCTTTTGTTTAAGACAGATTTATCTGAGGTTCAACAATTTATTTAATTTACTTTCAGTTTTTCTCCCTTGAATT
>NW_011888782.1:38194306-38200493 GCF_000151845.1 Pteropus vampyrus | reverse complement strand
CAAAAGGTCATCCCTACATGGCATTTCCTCCATTTATTTTTAGATGTTCCAATCCTAAAAGTTTAACCACCTAGCAGCCTGAGCTTGACAATATATTTTAGTGCTGCTGAAACTAGGGTTGGACTAAGCATATATCTTCATGGGTATTTTCCACATGACATCTCTGCAGCTCAACAATCACCTCAAAAATCACCTGCCTTCCAGGCACTGAGGTTTGCATGACATTATGAAAATTAGAGTACTACATGATTTGATTTGTAATCAATGTCCAAAGTATTATCCAATATAAACATAATGCATTTCAACCAAAAAGGAGTCAACAACAATAACTCCCCAGACATTAGCACATGTATAGCCCCAGAGCATTGCAGGTGCAATATAGACAACTTTCCCACTTGAGATAAATCACAGTCTAGGAGACATACACCTGCCAGAAAGTCACCTTTCAAATTATTGTTTGCCATTTCCCTTGTGGAGAAGGTGAAATATACTTCAAAGCTTTAAATACATTCTAAGGATTTGGGGACATGTTACTACTTAGAATCTGTTTGAAGACATGAGAATTGGGAGGCTTAAGTCTGTAAATTCACCCAGGATTTGAGATAAGAGGTAAGGCAAGCTTAAGAAATCTGCAATCAATGGTGATTCAAACGTTAGTGAAATGGTCAGCTATCCTCTCTGTTATAAACTGAGGCAGTAAAAAGATTCTCTGCCTATAGTGATTTTATCAAGTCTGTACAAGGCCTAACTGCTCTGTCATTATTACACCTTGTAAGCATCTCAGGATGTGTTCACATGATGTGTGTGTATGTAAGTTCATGCACGTGTGTGTGTCCAAATTAGGAAGGGACTGGAAATTGATATACTAAAGACTATATATAATTAAATTCAATAGATGTTTACATGCTAATATGCCCGCATGTGTATTCCATACAAGGTACCATGTTTCATGCTGGAGGAAGTGAGGTACAGTGATATTTATAAGAGATTTTAACAACCTTAAAATTTAATAAAATACAAATTTCAGTAAGAAGAATATAAAATAAGTGCTTAAATTTGTATTCAATAAGCACAACTTCTTGATTTATGCTTCAGATCTATGAGTACATGAAAGAAAAAGTGAAGAAAAGGAAGTACAAGAGAAAGAATGAGAAAGGCAGAAAGCGGAGAAAAGATACACATAGAGAGAGATTAACCCAGAAGACAAAAGAAAACATCTAAGAAAGAAATAATACATGAGGAAGTCAGATAGAGAGAAGGGATGGAAATGAAAAGGACAGAAGAGGCAGAAAACAAGAGGAAAAGCCAGAATGATGAGGAAGACAAAGAGGTAGAAGAACAGAGAGAGTACACAATAAAGAAAAAATTTTAAATACCTACAAAAAAGAAAAGAGAGATTAAACACAGAGACTGAGAGAGAGAGGAATAACTAAAAGCAGAGTAGGTTCTGAATTATTAGGAAGAGACAGACGGCTCGTATCCTACCCTGCAGCTCTTTGGCATGGTGTATTTAGAATACATCGTCATTTCCCTCTAAAGTCCTGACTGAGCACTGCTCAGAGCCTAGAAGCTCCCTTCTGAGCTTATAGTCACAATAGCCCAAGTGAAAAGAAAAGTTTTCTCTGAGTTTACCTATGGTGTAGCTGGAGAGATTATATTTTGGCAAGAACCCTCCATCAAAAGAAAAGAAAAAAAAAGTGAGATCTCAATTCAGCTGAGATTTGCTACCTATAATTCAAGTAAGATCTTTAGAAGATTCTTTGAATATGCTCCTCTAATTTAGGGTTTCTAAACTGGAGCAGTATTTACATTTTGAACAGGATAATTCTTTGTTGTGGTAAGGCTTTTTGTTTGGATTTTAGCAGAATCAAGGCCCTCTACCTAGTAGATGCCAGTAGCACTCCCACCCTCCAGGAGTTACAATTAAAACTGTCTCCAGACATAGCCAATTGTGGGGGGAGGGAGGCATGAAATTACCCTGGTTGAGCACCATAGTTCCAGTGCATTAACATCAGTGAGGTTACAAAATAGCAGAGTATGAAATAGGTGTTTCCTGGATAAGGTATAACGCTGCACAGAAACTTGGGCCCAGTTTCTTCTCATTTATCTTTATAAAACCATGTTAGCTTAGTTCTATGTATCTCTTCTAGGATACCCTAGGACTTCTAGCTAGAGTTTAGGCAGAGTCCCCAGAGCACCCAAACTCAGCCAAGACAGTTGATTGGCTCAACTCTGGATTGAGGGTGTTGGCCAAGAATCAAATAGGCCAACATGAATAATGAATGACAAATGGTTTAGAGTCCCATTAACTATGGGACAGCAGGGGAGCGGGACTTTCTGGCACAGAATCCTCCATTAGAGTGCCATTTTCTTCTCTCACAGCTTCTATTTGAAAACCCCAAGAGAACAATAAAAACCTTGTTTTAGCAGGCACCTGGCTTTGCCTGGCTGCAATCAAGATGCACAATTTCTAAATTGACCCCTGAATATCAGCCACAGGCTACTGAAACACATGCCATGCAGGATGCAGGCTAGGTTCTGAGGATTTGAGCTGACTCCAAAAAGGAACTTCAACTCCCAGCAACACTTGAACTTTACCATGGCCATTTTCTTTAATTTTGCTATTTTGAATAGATGAGGCATATTCAGCAGGTCATTGTTACATTTTCTGTTTGTTAACTAACTTGCCTTGCTTATGTCAGCTTTATGTCAGCCTTTATCCCACACTTTTTTTTTTTGTAGATAGACCTTTCATTTTAGTACAATATTTTTTAATATGGAGAAAATAAATCTTACTACCCAGATAAATCTCTTGATATTTGTTGAGGGAAGCATAAAGGTAGTAACATGTGGAAATGTTAGAAAGTACCAAAGAATACAGAATGAAAATTTCTCTCTTCTAGCACTCTCTCATCCTTCTTTTTAAGGGCAATTGTTTTTTATAGTTTCTAATGATTCTGGCCACAGAGAATTGTTATACCTAAATATATGTACATATTCAATTATAATTTTACATATGTATATTTTATATTAAGCACTGTCTTTTTTACTTTTATTAAAATGTATTTTAAAGATTATTCCATCTATTTATATAGTGATCTACAGTCTTTTCGAGGACTGTTTTGTGTGAAATCATAGATATATAACTTCTTCAATCTGTACCTTATTGAAAGAAACCTTACATTTGTTTTTTGTTGCTGTTGTTGATGCTGATGTTACACACACACACACACACACACAAATGAATATTTTTGGATTTAAATCTCACTGAATTTTTGCAAGTATATTCATAACAAACTTATTGAATAATGATTTCAGAAGTATATCAACTCTAGACTTTTCTCCTAGAATCGTTTATTCTGAGAAAAGATGCCAAAAGATTTGTAGTCGAAAAGTACTTATTGAAAAGAATTATTTACATCAATTTAGTTCCACAGAGATTTATACTCTGAAAATTTCATATCGTTGAATGTGAATTTACATGTTTAAGTTTTTGCTATAATCTGAACTTGTAGGGTGCAAATTTGTTTTCTGGTAGACAACTTGTAACAACTTTGTAATGCTTTTCTAAGAAACTTAATATATAATCATTATAAGCATCACTCAGACTAAAAATCAAAACATGTTTATTGTCTACATGGGTGTTTCCCTTTAATATTTTGACGGAATATTTAAATATATTATTAAATATACTTAACTCCACAGACATTGCTAGTAAGAATGTAAAATGTTGCAGCATCTTTGGAAAACTATTTGGCAATTTCTCAAAATTTAAAAATAGAATTATCATATGACCTAGCAATTCTACTCCTAGGTACATACGCAAGATAATAGAAAACATGTCCATGCAAAAGCATGTACACATATGTTCATATTAGCATTACTCATAACAGCCAAGAAGTGAAAACAACCCAAATGTCTATCAACTGATGAAATGATAAACAAAGCTCAGTATATCCATACATGGAATATTATTCAGGCATATTAAGAAATAAAATGCTGATACAGGCTACAACATGGATGAATGTTAAAAACATTATTCTAAGTGAAAGAAGTCAGACACAAGGCCACATATTGTATGTTTCCATTTAAATGAAATGTCCAGAATAGGCATATCCATCCATAGAAATAAAGTAGATTAGTTATTGCCATGGCCTAGATAGATCCAAGAATCGAGAGTGGCTGCTGATGGGTACAAGGCTTCTTCTGCAGGGGGTGAAAAAAAGTGTTCTGGAATTAGATAGTAATGATTGCACAACTTTGCAAATCTACCAGAAACCATTTAGTTGTATACATTAAAAGAATAAAGTTGATGGCATATAAAATATACTTCAGTGAAGCTGTTATTAAAATGTATGTATATATACTTACATATAATTTCTATATAAATAAGCAAATATTTTTGCATGTAAGTGTAAATAAGAGCAAGCTTTACAATCTTAATCTAGTTGGACCTAGACTGATTTAGAGAAAAAATGTGATGTTGGCCCTGGTTACAGTAGAGGCTGGCCTACATTCCAGGATTTCAGACATTATTTTTAGTATTTGAAGGGCATCTCTAGCTATATGTATGTGGTAATCATATTTCTTAACCAATACTTGGGCACATGCAGCTTGTACACATTTGCTTATAATCAGACTTACAATCAGAACACTTGAGAGCAGGTCTGTTCTGGGAAGCTGAGAAGTGAAGTTTTGACACAGTTATGGAGATATTTCTGAAAGCTAGTCTCATACTGGAAGTTATTAATAGGAAATAACCCTTCAAATCAATATTAAATTACTTCTTATTAAATGTCTATTTGTAAATTCTAATTATCTCTTTCATTTAGAAAGGTCAATCGAGTTACAAAAATGTTAAAATAAAAGTTGCCCAAGTCACAGTAGTCAACCACAAAGAGGAGTTTAAACATCAAAGTTAAAGCATATACATCCCTGGTATGTTATTTTAGAAAGAACATTAAAGAAGATTTTTAAACTTTTATCGTGAGAGTCTTTGTTTGACAATCATCTGATTTACATAAAATCAAATTTGGAAACTGAAAAGAAAGGGATAATTATATGCAATTACTTTGCCTTGAAATGTGATTTCTATTACTAAATAGACTTACATTTCTTTTTTCTTCCCCAATTACCACCACCTGAAAAGAAAAAGAAAAGTCCACATTAACATTCTTGTGTAACCACATTTATCATTTGGGGATAAAGGAAGGATTCTCTTTCATGATTTGCTATTGGCTAATAATGAGACTTTATTCTGCATGTGGATAGAAAATAAAAACCAATTCATTTACTTTCCCAGGTATACACACTGATTTGTATAAGGGTGTGTCCTTATTAGACCAAGTACTTATTTCTAAAGATTTTACTCTTTCTGGTTACAGAATAAGCATCAGTGGAGTCTTGCCTTATATTTTAATAGTCTTGCATTTTTCCAGACCAGAAAAATTTTTCTGAATCGTAGAAAAAAGAAATCCATGATATTCTTTATGAAAATTTGAAGAACAAGAAAACAATGACAAAAGCCTGAAAAAGTAAGTTGGGTGTTATTACAATTAAAAACATTTTTTAATACATTAAAATGTAAGGTATCATCAACTAAAGATTATACATACATATATAATTTTAGAAGGCTTTCTTCCTTGCTCATTGGAACATTTTAAGAGCCTTTCATTTATTTTATTTTAATTAACTATAAAGTATAATTATTATCTATTTTTTAGAATACCAGGGAGGAGAAAAAAATAGCATAGGTAATAGAGGCTCTGAAGGCTTGAGGTCCCTCAAGCGACCAAATCAAAGTTGTGATGGAACCAAGAAGCAGCAGCAAGAAAAAAAATCTCCTGAGATCTAGATGAATAAGCCATACAACTACAAAGAAATCCAAGAAAGCATCCTGCAATGGCAGAAGGTAGGATGGGCGAAGAGGCGGGGCTGCCTGGTCCTGAGTGGCTGAGTGAGACGGAGGCAGTGGCAGAAGTCTCTTAAAGGGACCGCGTCTGCAAACAGATTTTCACGGTGACAGACCTGCTCGCTCTGAGCACCAGTTCCAATACAGCTGCGCACAGCGGGTACCAAGGACTTACAGGGAGACATTGTCAGAGTGAGGGCCGAAGCGAGACTCTCTCGGTACAGAAATGCCCCTGGTATCCATTGTTGCCTGTTGAGTCCTCCCCCCACCAGTGCA
>NW_011888782.1:38193719-38194256 GCF_000151845.1 Pteropus vampyrus | reverse complement strand
ACATTGTCAGAGTGAGGGCCGAAGCGAGACTCTCTCGGTACAGAAATGCCCCTGGTATCCATTGTTGCCTGTTGAGTCCTCCCCCCACCAGTGCACAGACACAATGCTGCCATAGCTGTGACATCATCGAACTGGATAACAGAGATTGCTCCACCCAGAGGATTCCCTGAAACCCTGCCTACCCCAACTCGGGGCCCCCATCCAAGCCACATCCAGATATATCCTCAGCGAGTCAGGTGCTCCTCACTGAGATTTACACTGGTGGAGGCAACTGGCCTCAGTTTCTGGTGTGGCCTTTTGAAGCAACTATAAGCACAGCATCTGTGAATTGCTTGCTGAATCCTAACAGGTGGACTCAGGAGGGAAGAGGCTTGAGCTAAATTTGGCCTGCTGCTGAACTCCTCTCAGGACTGTACCAGTGGACACCTACTTCACAAATCCGCACAAATAAGACTGGGAGACTTAGGCGCTTTGCATAGTACACAGAAACAGACACAGAAAGGCAGCCAAAATGGAAAGACAAAGAAGCAGAAATCA
>NW_011888782.1:38190650-38193669 GCF_000151845.1 Pteropus vampyrus | reverse complement strand
CACAAATAAGACTGGGAGACTTAGGCGCTTTGCATAGTACACAGAAACAGACACAGAAAGGCAGCCAAAATGGAAAGACAAAGAAGCAGAAATCATATGAGAGAACAGAACAGAGATCCAGATATAATGGAGTCAAGTAATCTTACAGTTGTGGAGTTCAAAACATTGGTTATAAAGATGCTTAATGAACTTTTGAGAAGTATAGATAACTACAACAAAGAGATGAAAATGGAAATGGAAATTATAAAAGGGAACCAGTCTGAAATGGAGAACATATTATTTGAGATGAGAAGTATATTAAATGGAATAAACAAAGGAATAAATAAAGTGAATAAAGAAGAGGATCACATGCCCTATCTAGAGGACAGGAAAGCCAATCAGGACACTCAATCAGAATGGCAAGAAAAAAGATGCCAAGACTATAAAAATAATTTAAGGAGGATATGAGACACTATTAAGGCTCCAAATATTCATCTGATGGTGTAACAGAAGAAAATTAAGATGTTGAACAGCTGTTTGAAGAAATAATGATGAAACTTCCCTCACTTGGTGAAGGAAATGGACATAAAACCCCAGGAAGCTCAGAGAATTCCCAAAATCAGGGATTAAAATGCCAAAGATTAAATACAAAGAAAAAATATTAAAAGCAGCAAGAGAAAAACAGATAATTACTTATAAGGGAACATCCATAAGAATGGCAGCTGATTTCTCATAAGAAACTATGCAATACAGAAGGGCTTGGCAAAAAATATTTGACAGGATGAAGAACCAAGATATATACCAAAAATAATTTATCCAGCAAAGCTATCATTTAGAGTTGAAGGGCAGATAAAGAGCTTCCCAGACAAAAATAAGCTAAAGGAATTAATCACAACCAAGCCAGTATTATAGGAAATAGTGGAGGGACTTCTTTAAGAAGAAAAAACATGGAGCAAAAACAGGAATAAAGAGTGGTAATAACTACATTCCTATCAATAAGCACCTTAAATGGAAAAGAATTAAGTGTTCCAACCCAAAGATAGAGTGGCTGAAAGGATAAGAATGCAAGACCCCTACATATGAAAAGGAAGGGTATGGAAAAAGATATTGTTTTGATGGACCTAAAAGGTATTTAAGTCAGACAGAAAAAGATAAACACTATATGATTTCACTTATATGCAGAATCTAAGGATAAAAAGAACAAGCCAATCAAAAACAGACTCATAAATATAGTGGACAATTTGGTGACAGACAGAGGGGAGGAGGTGTTTGGGGTTCTAGAGGAATGAGGTGAAGGGTTAAAGACAAACAAATTAGTAGATGATGGATGGTCACAGGGATGGGGAGCAATTAGAGAATGCAATTAGAATGAATACGCTGGCTAGGTGGAGGGTCAGGGGAGGGAGGGAACAATTGGGGAGATCATTTTACTAATTATATAGATGTATAACCAATGTACTGTATACTTGAAACTAATTAAAATTTAGAACATAAATAAATAAAATAAATCAATTGCAAAACATAAAGAATACTAGATTTAAAAATTAGGTACATATATACATATCATATACACATATACACATACACATACACGTACAATGCATATATAGCTGTGAGCTGACTTTATTTACCAGGGGGAAAAATACAGAGCATGCCCAACATTCTAGACTATGTTTTTAAAAGTTTATTTCACTATCATAAACCAATATAATTCACGTATCATGCCCTATAATTTATATGAAAATTAAAATTATAATGTCCATCTACATTTCAATGGATTGAATTAATAATCTTTACTTTTTAGAAAATAAAAACTATGCTTACATGGAGTTCGCTGAATTCAAAAATTTATTTTCACCTTTTAAATTTTAATTACTACCAACATTGTAATGTTTAAAATTCAAAGAGTGAACTTGAAGTCCATAAAAAAGCCAGGAAAGTAACACTTAAACATTATTTAAAACATTATTTAAAACACTTGGTCTGCTCACAGAAAAATCCACTACTCATAATTAACAAAACGAGATTGACAATAATAAGTCAATATCCCCATTCACAAGGAAGTAATGAAAAAGACAGAAAGAATAAATCATGAAAAAACAGTATTCGGCTCTTGAAGCTTTTTCTCATATTAAGTGAAACAAAGAATGTTTTTCCTAATCCTGGACATTGTGCATTTATAAGGATGAAACAATTCCCAAGAATAATCCTAGCCATGGAGGCAGATCCACAGAGAGAGGAAGAGAAATGAATTTTAAAGTTTTTACTTTCCACCTTCCTTGACTGTGAGACAGACTTTCTTTTGCAGTAAAAGTCTAAAAGATTTTATCTTGTCACCTTGTCACTTATTCCACAGCAGGACTTCCAATTGGCTAAAGTATAACCACTACCAAAATATCTATAAGAAAGAATTTTTTCCCCATTTGCACTAGTGTCTAATTTATAAAGACATAAACATTCATATTATATCAACATGCATATGTGTGTATGTGTATATATACAGTAAGTTAAGTCAAAGTTTTTAGATTGAACAAATACATGCTAGGAAAATCAGAGGGGATCTTTCTGTTTGTTAGTATTATTACCAGTATAAAATTTTCCTACTAATTATTTTGTTTCTGTGAAGTCAGACAGAAGAAAGCAATATTAAAACTGAAATCTGAAGACAAAGTGACATAGCCTTGAAAATTAACACCAGCCTGTAGTTGCATGAACAGCATCACTAGAAAACAAATAGGAATAGAATTTTCATAAACTGTAAAATATACAAATACTATATCCTTTCCAGCTTCTTCACTGATACTAGTGTCATCATTGCTAAGACTCTGGGAAGTGTGGGGAACATCTTTTGAGAACAATCAGTTAAGGTTTATCAGCACCTACATAAATATTGAGAGAAAGTAATACTGCCAAAAATTTGTAAAGTACAGCATTTTACCAAGCAATTTTATCATTTGTTCTTTCTTTTCATTTTCGTACAGGATAGGTTATTATCCGCGTGGATAAAGAAATGGTGAGGCAATATGAATTACCTGAGGTC
>NW_011888782.1:38185002-38190600 GCF_000151845.1 Pteropus vampyrus | reverse complement strand
CTGAATTCAAAAATTTATTTTCACCTTTTAAATTTTAATTACTACCAACATTGTAATGTTTAAAATTCAAAGAGTGAACTTGAAGTCCATAAAAAAGCCAGGAAAGTAACACTTAAACATTATTTAAAACATTATTTAAAACACTTGGTCTGCTCACAGAAAAATCCACTACTCATAATTAACAAAACGAGATTGACAATAATAAGTCAATATCCCCATTCACAAGGAAGTAATGAAAAAGACAGAAAGAATAAATCATGAAAAAACAGTATTCGGCTCTTGAAGCTTTTTCTCATATTAAGTGAAACAAAGAATGTTTTTCCTAATCCTGGACATTGTGCATTTATAAGGATGAAACAATTCCCAAGAATAATCCTAGCCATGGAGGCAGATCCACAGAGAGAGGAAGAGAAATGAATTTTAAAGTTTTTACTTTCCACCTTCCTTGACTGTGAGACAGACTTTCTTTTGCAGTAAAAGTCTAAAAGATTTTATCTTGTCACCTTGTCACTTATTCCACAGCAGGACTTCCAATTGGCTAAAGTATAACCACTACCAAAATATCTATAAGAAAGAATTTTTTCCCCATTTGCACTAGTGTCTAATTTATAAAGACATAAACATTCATATTATATCAACATGCATATGTGTGTATGTGTATATATACAGTAAGTTAAGTCAAAGTTTTTAGATTGAACAAATACATGCTAGGAAAATCAGAGGGGATCTTTCTGTTTGTTAGTATTATTACCAGTATAAAATTTTCCTACTAATTATTTTGTTTCTGTGAAGTCAGACAGAAGAAAGCAATATTAAAACTGAAATCTGAAGACAAAGTGACATAGCCTTGAAAATTAACACCAGCCTGTAGTTGCATGAACAGCATCACTAGAAAACAAATAGGAATAGAATTTTCATAAACTGTAAAATATACAAATACTATATCCTTTCCAGCTTCTTCACTGATACTAGTGTCATCATTGCTAAGACTCTGGGAAGTGTGGGGAACATCTGCTGAGAACAATCAGTTAAGGTTTATCAGCACCTACATAAATATTGAGAGAAAGTAATACTGCCAAAAATTTGTAAAGTACAGCATTTTACCAAGCAATTTTATCATTTGTTCTTTCTTTTCATTTTCGTACAGGATAGGTTATTATCCGCGTGGATAAAGAAATGGTGAGGCAATATGAATTACCTGAGGTCACATAACTAAAACAGTGGTTCCATTCATGATGTCAACCCAGGACTTTTCATTCCAAATGACTTGTTGCTAAGTGCATAGGAAAAAAAATTACATTGTGTTTTAAACTTTAGTTTTTATCTTATATAAGTTATATACATACAACTACAATGACCATCTTATACGATTGGTTGTATAAGATGGATCACCAACTGATTAGATGTTACAAAGCAATTATTTGAACCGACTTTTAAATTTAGCTCCAACCCTGAAAATTATTTTACATCAATAAATATAGCCTGAATTCCCAGTAAATGTAACAAAAATCATCATCTCATAAACTTAAGCAAAAGAAGTTAGTTTTCCTTTTTGTTGGATGGAGAGTGATTGTTATTTTTTAATGAAGTCAAATTTCAGATAACCTTTAAAATAAGTGGATAATATCTACAAGAATAGAGAATTTGGAGTCATCCAAGATTTAAGGAAAAGTCTACACTGTGATTCCAATTTGGCTGAGTTCATTTATTCTGGACCCTTGGTTTCATTTTTCAGTGAGACCATTTCTCCAATGTGAAATCCAAGCATACTGCACCCCCTATTATTATGAATAATAAATGAGAGTGGTGAAGCACTTAACTGAGTGCTGTGTAAGTAATGTTTTGTTTTAGTTTTTTTTTTTTTAAGAGGCATAAAATGTTCATAAGGGAATTGAAATATGATTTCCTTTTAACACCAGGTGGTGATTCCCATGTCAGTGGACTGAACGACCTGATTTTTAAAAAAATTGAATAAAATTTTGGTTTAGTTCAAGATAGGCTATCACAATACTGAAAGCTCTAGAATATCACAACATGGTCAAAAATAACTAAAAGTCAGAAAATAAGCTACATTTGTCTATGAGGTCAAAAATAACACCTTTAACAATATTAGGATAGGAACATGATGAGGTAAATCTCCAAGGCAATGAAGTTCTTTTTTTTTAGAACACAGAAGAGAAACTGTCATTCTCACATTAAAAACTGAGAAATTCTTGACTTGAAAGAAAGAAAATCATAATTATTGTTAATATATAAAGCACTTAACCAAAAATTTGTTCATGAAATTGATTTCCTAGCATGCTTAGTTCAAGGCAACTTTGAGTTAATCAATATATGACAAATTCAAAGAATAAAAGTTAGAAATAAAGACATTTTTAAAAAGCATCTAATCCTTTATAGGTCAAAGGCACATTATAGAATCATGAATTGATTCTTAATGTTCATAATTAGTAACTTTTGTATATTATTTTAAAGGATCTGTGGCACTTGGTGAAATCTGTTGGAGAATCCACTAGAAATCCAGATTTTTATACTAATGCTGTGTTCTCTCCAATCTTCCTCCTTCACAGAATTAGTGAAGACTGGCTCAAAAAGGGCTTAAGGGAGGAGGGCAATGTCAGAGCTAAAATATTAATAAGACATAAAGTGTTACCAACACATTTGGGTTTGGAATATTAAATAATTAAATAATAGTGTCCCAAAACACCATTGCTTGGGGATACTTAATGGTTTTACACAAGAAGTGTCAAAGTGCCATGTGAATGGAGAAACTGCTTTCATCTTAGACTGGTTGCTACCAAAATGACTTATAATTGTCTCACTCCACAGCTTATCCACATACACACAAACCATAGTCAAGCAGAAACTTTTTGATCTTAGAAAGGGAATGAAGCCACCCCAAAGCATTTAGATACAAAGCTCTCATATTTGAATGACAGAGTTATAGTGTCACACAGTTTTTGCTGAAGTTAACAATTAAAGACTAAAAATTATTGGTTTTAGTAATAAGGGCCCTAAGCTGTAAGAAGACACGTCACCACAGATAAGACAGTATAAGAAAAAAATAATCTTGAAGAAAATTTAGACAAGATCAATGTAGTTAACTGTTCTACTAACAACACTGGTAAAGATATCACTTCCTTTGAGTGAAGGAATTAGGGACTGATATGAGAACTTACCTCGGATCCCTCAGAACACATTAAATATTATATTTTGTGTCATTTGTTACATAGGAATAGTACATTTTATAGTTTTCATTAAAGATTAATTTGTTTTCAGAAAATTCTTCTAGCAGCATTATTTAAGTCCAGATTTTAAAGAGTCCTTTAGGGTATTGCCATAATTAGATATGTTCCTTTGAGTGACCCATTCAGCTTACATTTACTTCATTTTTCTCAATATTTTCTTTATTAAATTTATTTAGATCATTTTTACATACATGTTTTTATGTTTAAGTATTTTAATGTGTTAAAACATAGATGTCAAAAGTTCATAGTATTAACAGAACAGCTTACAATAATTTACTGGAAAAATCGAAGGCATCCTAAAAGAATAATTTGCAACCTACATATCTACTTTCAAAAGCCTAGTTTACATTTCCTACTAAAGTATTCTTTCCAAACGTAATAATGCAAAGGACACTGTTGTGGGGGTGAGAGAGTGAGAAATAGTAGCAATAGGAGATAAACTGAGGGTTATATAGAAAAGAGGACTAACAAAAAACATTATCTGTAATGCTTTTACTTTACATTTTATGAAACACTCATTTTCTGTTCCCTATTCATGTTTTTTTTGTTGATTTTGTTTTTTGTTTTTAATAAAAGTAGTATCATTACTTGGATCTGGTCCATTTGAAACATCAAGTCCATACATATATTCTTTAGAATTTTGAATGCTTTCTATAATTTTCTATAAGCAGAAAAGAGTAATTTCTAAGTTTATAATAGGACTTAAGATAAAAATATAAATGGTAAGTTTCATTCATAAAGTTAGTAGTCTTTTAGTGCTAGAAGCATCATTTTTTCCTTTTGCTTTTGTTATTGCACAACTCCGTTGTTGTAGAGTGATTGTTTTGTTCTTGTCCAATGTCATTTCCTACTACTTAAGTAATAGTATGTCTTTCAGATCTTCTCTTGGGGAAATTTATTTAATAAACTTTGAAAATATTCATCTACTCATCCCTAAAACATAGTAGTCTTGTGAGCATATTTTGCCAATAAGAATATTTCACCTTTCTTGACAAAGAAAGGTTTGGTAAATGATCTTAAGCAGTCTCCTCAGGAGTTTTTGACCAGAGATGTAAGAGAGATACTCTTTTGCTTAAGCTACTTTGAGATGAGTTTCTATTGCTCACTAGCCAGGGCTTTGATTAATACTTCAGTAAAAATCTTCCCTCTACATAAACCTAATACTTCTTTGAGTGTTGGATATAGAATTGAAAGTAAGTGAAGAGATTGTTTTGAATTATACATAAACTCTAGTGTATTCCATTTTCTTTTCCAAGAGTTGGCACATATTTGCAAGATGATTGGAGATAAAAGCACCATCTGTATTTATAAAATTTTTGCTTTATGTAGTAAGATTCAGCACTCTGAGCCACAAGCATAAAACAAAAAGAATATAAAATATTTACCTGAATGTATATGAAAATGAGACACATGAGTTGTGATAGATGGCTGAGACATGAGTGTTTCAAACCAAGAAGTTGAATTATCATAAATACTTTGGTGGAAGCACTGTTTTCTGTAAATCTATAAAACTGATCATTTGTTTGTTTCATTTTAAAATAATAATGATGTTCTAAAAAATCAAAGTCATAAGAGTTTACAATGTAAATAGAATAATTATAACTAATGTCATTTAAAATAGCAATGAAAAAATAGACTGCTCTGAATTCAACAAATTAACATAGGTAAAGAGATTCATGAACGTATATAGTCAAGAATAAAAAAACAAAAGTAATTTTTCAAATCTCAGGTAATTAATAACATGAACTATATATATTGATTTGGATATCTAACCAAAATTCAGCCCATTCTTTATCAACAGATTCAAAAGCATTTTTCATTTTTCATTTGGAGGAAGCAGTTAAATGCTGCCAGTTCAAGCAACTGAATAGATGAGATTCCTCAGGAAGAAATTATGGAGAGCTGCCACATTCTCAGAATTGATGCTTCAGAAATCAGTGAGCATAAATCAATCTGATTAAGAAATTCTGGCCACAAGCTCTTCCACTGTGACCCAATGGTGTTTTCAAGCACACAGTAGAAGTTTTCAGATTTAAAAAAGAACATATATTGTTTCAATTTCTAAACATTTTGACCAAACAAGATAAATGGTTACTTGACAAAGATAATAAGGGTAATATTATCAAAACCAAAAAATCATTCGAATATGTGTAAATATATAACATTCAAAAACTTTATGAAGCTTAATATTAATAGTCTCGTCCAGTCGAATATGCTTGTGAGGAAGCTTCACTATAACTATGACCACCATTTCACCCAAGTGGAAAACAGTTCTTATACAGTGCATTTTGCATTAACCCTTTTGGGAAATCACAAATTACACTGATGTTCTGACCTAGGTAAAGGTAGA
>NW_011888782.1:38181370-38183407 GCF_000151845.1 Pteropus vampyrus | reverse complement strand
TTTTCTATGGAAACATGGAATAATTTTTTGTCTTTTTTGTCAACTAAATATACAGAAGCTCCCTAATATTATAATACATGTTCGCCCCTCAGCTGCAGCCATTTCAAAAATGTTAAAAGATCCATATATCCAGCTTCAAATCAATACTGCACCAACATGTTTCTGTAGTTACTAAATCTCCATTAAAAATGCATGTGCATAAGCAATGTATGTATGCATATCTATAAATACATATAGAAAGTATATCACTTTAGTTTGCAAACTTTGAGGAAAAAAAGAACAATGGTTCTTAGTGATGAAATAAAATAATAGGATTCTAGATGCAACTAGATGATGAACTTGCAGGATAATTTACTTTCTTTCATTTTTAAACTCTCAACATTTCTCTTTTTAAGGAAGTCCTGCAAATATAACTAGGAAAAAAAAGGAAGATTTAAATCCCCAAATTAAACTTTAAATCATTCTATGATTCTCTGCTAATATGAAATTATCTCCAATGATAACTTGATATGCAAATTCCCCAGAGCACCTTTTTTGTATGAAAATTATGTTAACTATATTAAAAAAAAACAACAAGCCCTTCACATAACACATAAAAGCAGCCTTTCCTCTATTTTAATTTGTTTGAAAATATGTGTGTGTGTGTGTGTATAGTCAAAGCTTTTATTATTCTACTGCAGGAAAATGCAAACAGGGCTTACCCAAATCAAATTTATACAATCTTTAAAGTTTGTCTTATTTGCTTCAGTTTGCCCCAAGTATGGAAATCCCTTCACAAGCTCTATGTGCCTCACCTTTTCACTCTCTTTATTGAATAAATAAAAGATCTAGCATCCAATGACCTTTTGTTATTAGAACCTTTATATTTTTAATAACTTGCATATTTTTAATAAACTCTTTTCAATTTTTAGAGGATAATCTAATGAGAAAATTTTTTGGAGAACAAGGGAACTCTGGAATACTACTGGATTAATATTCATGAGCACTGGTGATGGATGTTAACTAGACTTTTATGGTGATGATTTTGCAATATATACAAATATCAAATTTAATGTTGTACACTTGAAACTAATATAATGTTATATGTAAATTATGTCTCAATAAAATAAAATAAAAATTTTAATTTCTGATCATGAATAGAAGATTGATTATATTTTATATGGTCAAGAGTTTTAATCTGTGGTCTGTGGACCATTAAGTTTTACAAAAATAAAGTCTAGGACATCAGGGAATCTCTTGAACTTAAAATTTCCAGTGTATTTGTATACAACAGTGTCCTAAAATGTCTAATAGGGTATAGTTAAAGAAAAAGATCCATAGTTTTCAAGATATTTTCAAAATAGGCATTACTTCCCCAAATCGAATTACTGCTACTTTTTTTCTTGCAGACACATACACAATGTGTGTCAAAATTTGCTTAAAACTGAATCATACTTAAGGATCTTTCAAAACTATTTTTTTTCCTAATTTACATACAGCAACATTTACTTTTTTCCCACAACTGGATCTTCCTCTGAACAAAGTAGTTAGTGAGAAGACAGTAAAAATAATTGGGATTCCCTTCACATACTTTACATTCCATACATGTCATTTCCAAATTCTTCTGGTCAGAGAGAAGAATTTTCTCCATGTTTTAAGCATCTGTGTAGCTGTCGCCGCCAGTACTACTGCCAATATTGCAGCTTCATAAAAAGGGAGGGTTTGCTTCAGGTCAGAGCTAAGAGAATAATAGGGGGAAAAAATGTGAGATTTGTGCACACACGTGCAAGCATGCACATGCACACACACTTACACACACATGCACTTTCCATCCCACGGAGGCCCGCTTTCTGGTCCTCTAGCTTAAAAAACAAACAAACAAAAATTTCTGGAGCCTTTCTATACATACACTCTGTAAAATTCCATGATTTAGACTGCCTAGAATATAAGCCAGGAGATGATGGAAAGATAAGAAGAGGAAGAAAGGGAGAGAGAGAGAGGGAGAGCAAGAGAGCGAGAGAGAGAGAGAGAAAGGAAGGAAGAAAGGAAGATAGGAAG
>NW_011888782.1:38178986-38181320 GCF_000151845.1 Pteropus vampyrus | reverse complement strand
TATAACTATGACCACCATTTCACCCAAGTGGAAAACAGTTCTTATACAGTGCATTTTGCATTAACCCTTTTGGGAAATCACAAATTACACTGATGTTCTGACCTAGGTAAAGGTAGAACAAAATGAGCATATATAATTAAAAGTAACAATATTCTCTGCTCAGAATTCAGGTACAAAAAGCAACAGTTTCACTTAACAATTTGCTTTAAGAAATGTTATCTAGGAAAGCTTGGCTTCTAAAACAAAACATAAGAATTTATTTTAAGAAATATAAATTAAGCAGATATTCATGAGTCTTTCCATTATTAAAATATGTAATAAATTTCATTAATCTTGAGTATCCAAAAAAAGTAAACCAGTTGTTCTCAGCTCTAGCTATATATTAAAATCATCTAGAGACTGTTATAAGATTATAGATTCTGAAAATTTACTACTATCTCTATCCTGTCGTTCTGCTATAATAGATATAGTGTGGGACACAGGCATTTGTATTTTTTTAAAGGTGTCAAGGTAACTTTAATATATAGCCAGGATTAAGAAACACTGATATAGATAGAAGCATATTAAGTTGGTACTCACAAATTTTACTGAGTGAAAAAATGAATTAATCAATATTCAGTATGAATGAATAAATTAATAAAGAGGACAATATTCTATCTTAGAATCATTCTCTTTCTAGCTACCTGGCTGCTAAAGATATATCACTTTACATATCTCTATTTAGGTTTAACCCTATTGATCCTTCGTAGTCCTTAATTATGCAGCATCATTTTTAACATGGTGAGGCAGTAATATCTTTAAGTGGTTCTTCTACCCACTTTGATTGTAATCCTTCACTGTCTACCAATGTTACCTCTTGAAATGATAACACAGTGGATACAATCTCTACATAACAATATAGTTAAAGTATTGAAACTACTGTCCTTTAAATACTTAAAAAAATAATTCTCTCTGCATAAAGAGACTAGGGTTTAGTAACTTCACTTTAAGAAATTAAAGAAATATAATTTTGATGGAAAGAGATGCTTTAAAAAGAAAGACAAATATCTTTCCTTTTAAATTATGAGATTATTGAATATAGCAACCATAGTTTATTTGCATGTAGTAATAGACATTTAATAAATATTTACAAAAGTTAAGAAATAAAAGAACCAAATCATTCAGAAGAAAATCACCAGGCTGAAACTAAATTGGAAACAATCATGTATGGAAATTAAAATGTGCAAAATTTTTATTTCCATTTTTAAAATATATCACGTATGTACATGTATATACTGATTTACATAAAACAATATTTTAGAAGAGAAAGTTATATTTAAAAGAACCATGATTAGCAAGAAATTTCATCATTAAGCTACAATATTGCCTTGGTACTTTATTTTTCTCTTTCTTAGATGGAATACAAGGCATTTCACTTTATTTTTCAGTCACCAAATATGATCTCATAGTTTATATTGATTCATCCACTTTACGTCCATCCATCTTACTTTTTCTATGGAAACATGGAATAATTTTTTGTCTTTTTTGTCAACTAAATATACAGAAGCTCCCTAATATTATAATACATGTTCGCCCCTCAGCTGCAGCCATTTCAAAAATGTTAAAAGATCCATATATCCAGCTTCAAATCAATACTGCACCAACATGTTTCTGTAGTTACTAAATCTCCATTAAAAATGCATGTGCATAAGCAATGTATGTATGCATATCTATAAATACATATAGAAAGTATATCACTTTAGTTTGCAAACTTTGAGAAAAAAAAGAACAATGGTTCTTAGTGATGAAATAAAATAATAGGATTCTAGATGCAACTAGATGATGAACTTGCAGGATAATTTACTTTCTTTCATTTTTAAACTCTCAACATTTCTCTTTTTAAGGAAGTCCTGCAAATATAACTAGGAAAAAAAAGGAAGATTTAAATCCCCAAATTAAACTTTAAATCATTCTATGATTCTCTGCTAATATGAAATTATCTCCAATGATAACTTGATATGCAAATTCCCCAGAGCACCTTTTTTGTATGAAAATTATGTTAACTATATTAAAAAAAAACAACAAGCCCTTCACATAACACATAAAAGCAGCCTTTCCTCTATTTTAATTTGTTTGAAAATATGTGTGTGTGTGTGTGTATAGTCAAAGCTTTTATTATTCTACTGCAGGAAAATGCAAACAGGGCTTACCCAAATCAAATTTATACAATCTTTAAAGTTTGTCTTATTTGCTTCAGTTTGCCCCAAGTATGGAAATCCCTTCACAAGCTCTATGTGCCTCACCTTTTCACTCTCTTTATTGAATAAATAAAAGATCTAGCATCCAATGACCTTT
>NW_011888782.1:38166613-38176916 GCF_000151845.1 Pteropus vampyrus | reverse complement strand
TAGTATGGTTTACATTCTTTCTCCTCTTTTATTATTTAAGGTTTCAAACAACTAATTTCTTGCTTTATGGATTATTTTTATTAGTAATAAACCATATTTCATTATTTGACCTCCTAGTACACATCACACTGTCATTTCCATTTTTGATGATGAATCTCTCTTAAAAACAAATGATCCATCTTTGTTTTCCAAACCCATTTAGGAAAAGCTGAGTTATCAAAATTAAGCAATCCCTTCACTATAGAATTTTTTAGATCCTTTAATACGTTAATCTGAATTCTGAATTTCCAAAATGGCAAGACACTGCATTGCAGTTTTCAAACATATTTAACTTCTGAAATGCTTTTTTTTGTTTTTTTTTTTTTTTTTTTTTTTTTTTTTATCCCACAGAACTAACATTCTTCAGAAAAGAATTCGGGAACTAATCTAACCACTAACACTAACTCTTTGGATCTTATATT
This sequence comes from Pteropus vampyrus, assembly GCF_000151845.1. Taxonomy (NCBI): domain Eukaryota; kingdom Metazoa; phylum Chordata; class Mammalia; order Chiroptera; family Pteropodidae; genus Pteropus; species Pteropus vampyrus. The sequence goes on along the minus strand of NW_011888782.1, from coordinate 38,176,455 downwards.
ACTCATGTTGTGCACTACAAGCTCTCTTCCTTCTATTCTTATTAAATGCTATTCTAGGACCACTGTAGGGTGTACCTTTTGTAGATTTAAAGCACTATTCCAGACCTCTACTAAAATGACTCTGCTTTTGACAACATTAAACATATGCTGTCACCTAACATTGCCAAATATTCTAAAGATGATTTCAAGAAAGAATGTATAGAAAGGCTTAATTTTAAACAGAGCCTGTGAATGCTGTAGCTAACTCAAATAGAGATAGGCACATTTACTAAGCATTATAGAAATAGTTAGCCTTAAAATTAAAGGAGAAAAGATTACAGCATATCATTGTTTATATCTTCTTGAGTAAAATAGTAATGCAAATTTAGGTGATTGATGAACACCAAGGTAGTACATGAGAAAATATTTGATGCTAATAAACTAAGTAATTATTAATATCATGTATAAAGAATTTCAGATACCAAACATTATGCCATTTATTTATAGTGGAAATCTATGGTTGCTTCCAGAGTATCTATTCTTCTTTTCCAGAGAATCCTTGATATAGGTTTGAGAAGTTCTGTGATTTCAAGGATAGGAAAAACATACCGAGATAAGCCAATGGTTATATTCCATATGCTTAGGCCTTAGATTATTTTAGAGGTGGCCATGTGACTTAAGATAGATCAGTCATATTGAATTTCAGAATTATTTTTTGGAATGCTTGAAGAAAAGTGATCTCTTTGTTCTAGACCATATATTATAGAAATGTGAGGCAATGGAACAAATATAGCTATTTTTCTTTCATAAGCGGGTAAAGCCAACACACAAAGAAAACCAGAACTTAGAAAAAAATATCACAGAGAAACATAGGCATCTATGATCAAATCATGCCTAAAATTTATACCACCTTTAGATTTTTTCAATAAAGCATGTTGTATTTATTATGTATTACTGTATGACAAATTGCCCTAATATTTAGTGACTTAAAGTGACAATAAATATTATCTGTTTCCTATGGACAGGAATTCATACAGGACACTCTGAGATGGCTTACTTCTGCTCTGTAATTAGAGGTCCTCAACTAAAATACTTGAAGGCTGTGAGTTGGAGTCATTTGAAACTCATTCATTCATATGTTTGGAAACTGATGCTGGCTGTCTGCTGGAGAACTGTTTGGGGCTGTTGGCTGAATCGCCTACACAAGCCTCTCCATGTGAGATGGCTCCCTCTTACAATGGTAGCTAGGTATACTGAAGGAAAGAAAAGCACAGAGACAGAGGAGAGAACAACAGACACACACACACACACACACACACGCACACATGCATGCACACACACACAGAAGTTATGTTGCCTTTTATGATCTAACTTCAAAACTCAGGAAGGATTGCCTCTGCTTAGTTCTATTGTTGAGTCTCTTACAGATGTGTACCCTTTTTCAGGGAGAATTAACATAAACTTGTATCTCTCTATGGAAGTGTGTTAATATCAATTATAAAAACAGCATTACAAAAAAAAAGCATTTCCATATATCGATGGGGCCAACTTTGAAAAAAATAACCTACCACACAAGTCGTGAATATGCATGATTGTGTAAGTGAATTTCAGTTAAATTATTTTTTTCACACAACTTACATCACATATATATTACTTTGTTTAATGTGAAAAACATCTACAGAACAGAAGAACTTTTAGCACCTGTATCAGTCAGTGTTCTCTAGAGAAACAGAACTAATGAGATGAGAAGATGGTAGGTAGAGAGACAGACAGAGATGATAGAAAGGTTTTAGGAAATTGGCTCATGTGACTGTGGGGTTGGCAAGTCCAACACTGGTAGAGTAGGGTGACAGGCTAGAAACAGGTGAGTGTTGTCTTTGGCTTAAAATCTACAGAGCAGTCCAGCAGCTTGGAGACTCAGGCAGGGTTTTTGTGTTACAATCTTAAGGCAGAATTCCTTCTTTTCTGGGAAACTTCGGTTTTTGCTTCAAGGTCTCAGCCGATTGAATGAGGCCCATCTACTTTCCTTAAAGTCAACTGATTATTATACATGTTAATCCCACCTATAAACTATCTTCACAGAAACATCTGGACTAGTGCTTAACTGAACAACTGGGTACCATAGCCTAGCCAAGTTGACAGATAAAATTTAAACATGACAGTCACCCCTTGTCAACCTGGCACCAAGACATATCTCCTTAAACCATATTTAATCTCTAAATAAAGGCAATATCAAAGTCATACTTTCTTCTCACAGGATACATCTATCCTGTGTACAATACTATCTTTTTCCTGGAAGAGGATACAAAGTCCTTGGGTAATTATCACTCTTCTCTTTGGTATCCTATAACTTAAATACTGCAACATAAAGCTAACACAGTTTAAACTATGTGGTAAGAAGATAAAAGAGGGAAGAAAACAAATACTTTTGCTTAATAACATACATACAAACATATTCATGACAAAATAATATTGACAACAATTGCAGTTCTCATTTCTGCAACCGGTGGTCATAAGTGTTATTTATAACTATTTCTGCTATTTCATGTCCCTTTTCCCTAAGAAAGTACTTCAGCTGGTTGTGATTCTTAGCCTGGTGGGGTGACCCAAACCTTTATTCCTGAAGTGTCTGTGCCATTAGTGGCCCTGCTTGAATTGGGTTGTTGTAGTTTTCCTTTGACTTTAATCATAAGACCCGGCAGTACTAAGAAAAGCTCCTAAGGAATCCCTTGTATTCCAGACATACTCATCCTTCCCTACACTGTATAGTGGCAGTCTGATTTGCTTTGGTAATCAGGATTAATTATCATAGCCCATACAGTAATTCTTTTCTTTCTTTGTTGATTCAGAGCCATGAGGAGCCCAAAGAGACCAGGAGGCAGTCTCAACCTCCCGTTCAGTAGGTTTGCTGTTATGTCTCCTGGTAGATGGACTTCTCTCTGAAACTAACACCTCTAGGCCAGCAGAGCATAAGGTCATGTGGACAGGAAAGAAATGTTTGCTGATGGATCATTAGGGTGAGTGGTACCTCTCTCACTTTCACCTCTTGATCCTAGAACCTGTGAACCCTGGCTATGGGAGAAGCAACAATGCTACATATCAAATGCTGATTTAGAGCAGAGACAGCTCCCATTTTGAAAACATCTCAATATTAGGAATCAGAACTTTTTCCAGGGTTCTTCAGCTAATAAATAGGAGAGACAGGGTTTGAAGTCAAGCTCTCTGACATCAAGATATGTTCCATAATAATTTAACGTGGTTTATTGAGTTTGCGAGTCTTGAAAAGGCTTTCAGCATTGTGACTACATCCGGATTTAACTCTGCTTACTCAATGGACTTCTTGACAGTTTGGGAAGTTTTTCCTTTACCTCTTTAGATCCACCTTCCATCCTTCTTTACCCCACTCCATACTCTGTACTCTAAACACTGACTTTAGGGGCTGCATCAAATAGGCTTACCCTCTGGCTTCTGGTTGCATATGGCCAGACAGATGTGGAAAAGTGGGAGAAACCAAAAGCCAGGCTATTTATTTTTCTTCAGTTCTTTTACTGATGCTCTGCAATGTGTATGTCGCTATTTTCTTTGACATTTCCTGTGTTATAGCTCTCACTGAGTCCTAGTAACTCTTTCTTTCCTTTTCCCTTTACCTCAACTTCTAAGGTTAACTCTAAGCCCCTAATATGGTACCATTCTTTGGAGGACCAGCCAGACACATTGGACATCTTCTGTCATTGACATTTTTTTTTTTTATCAGAAGAATAGATACAATAGAGATATGTCTTTACTGCCTGTGATGATTCTTCCAGCTTTACTATCTGTGAACATATACAATGCCTTCCCCTTTACTATGGCATCCCACACAACATCACCTCTGGCAAAGCAACTTATTTCATGTTGAAATAATTATAAAAATGGGCTCACATCCACATTACCATGTGCTTTATCACTAAGAAACATCTGACTTGAATAAAAGAGTAGAATGGCTATCTGAAGCCTCATTTGATATACATCTCAGATACCATCCTATGAGATTTCTGAGATTTATACTGTTTTAAGATGCAGTATAAATGGTTAATCAGTAGCCAGTAGTGTGCTGCCATAACTATAGTCAAAGATAACATAACCTATAAGTAAAAGAGAGATGGGATGATCTCATCTTTTCATTACATCAAATAAAATTCACCTAAAAAATGTATGCCACTAATACCTGAAACATGGGGCTTGGTGAATTTAGTACTCATTGTGCTTCAGAGAACCATTACTGCACTGGAGAACACAGTTGTGGTTATCTTAAATGAGAGCTGAGACTGGAAGCTGGTTATTACGTGTTTTTCATTAAACCAATAGGGATCTCAATTACTAAGTTGAAATTGGGTTGCTGCCTCACAATGAGGGCAAAGAAGACTATGGCTTGAACTTAGCAATTCACTGGCCACCTCTAGTACTCCCCTCCCCAGTAGTTCTGGTCAACAGAAAACACACTAATAAAGATCAACTAGTAAGAATTCATATCCTCGGTTTTGTGTCACTCAAAACGGCAAAAATCAGTTCAAAGGACTGATAGATAATGAGAAGATTATGCTACTTCACATAAAGCACACTAGTAATAGTTAATGATTTATATTTCTGGGGAAAAGTGTGACTGAATTATCATCACCTCATCCCTGTGTAGGGACACAAGATTTTCATTCAGACAAACCATCAAGAAGAGATGCTAAGAGACAAAAGAGGTGTCTATCATGGGTATATTGCCCCACCAGATTTGGCCTCTATCCTTCCTTGCCCTTGTCTTTGCTCTGGGAATCTCTCTTCTTCGTGGCTTCTGGTTGGGTTTAGTTGATGGAAAGCACCAGAGGAAAAAAGGGCAAGAAGAGAAAGATCATCAGAGGCTATTTCCTCTTCTATAGGCCACAGATCTTGTCAGGCTGCCCCCTATCAAGGTTTTGATAACTCTTGCTTCCCTTTGTCCTTCAGACCCAGGGATGATAATATCTTCCTGCTGTCTCAAGCCCCAGAATACTTCATCATCCTTGTTAGTTATTTTTTCTTAAATCTTGTCCACAATGTAAACAGTGTCTTCATTAAACTCTCTCCAATCACCCTTTTGAGGATGTCATCAGTTTCTGACAGAAACATAATTCCAGGAAGTGACCTGCTGTATTCTAACAAGACTTATTCTCGTATTTAAACTACCAACCGATTATCCTCTATACCCACACCTAAAGGTATTGTAGTTATATGAACTTGGTTAGATGGTTTCTACTCCAAATTCTGAAGTCTAGCTAGCTCTACAAAAGATGAAAATTGATTACAGAAAGTACTGTCACTACTCCAGGGATTAAAAATCTTTTAATCATTCTCAAATTTGCCATAATTTCAAAGACCAGTGAGCACAGTCAAAAGAATCGCAATTAAAAAATTTTAAAAGTTCAGTTAAAAAGGGACCTTAGATCATTGTGCTTATAAAGAAGTTTGATTTCGTACTTCAGAAAAACCACATACTCAAAAATTGCAAATTTTAATCTAAAACAACAAATTTCTAAAATTAGTAGCAATTTTAATCATAATGTGACTAGAAGAAGATGAAAAATTGCTAATAGTTTAAAGCTAATAAAATAAATCTTTCAGAGAAAATTAATCTCAGGACTGCAGCTTAATGTTCTAAGAAAACACCCATGTAGAACAGACCTGCTGGGATGCAATTCACCATGTGGGACCTCCCATGCTCTTGTCTTCTCTGCAATTGCTAATAGAGTGGTATCAGCACAGAAGACACAGATGAAACTAAATAAGAAGGTCTCTCTCAAAATACGCTAAAGGTTTTAAATAATACATCTTTCTGAGCACAGGAGTGCCTTGATCTTAGTGAGTGTCCAGCTTTGCCCTACCTCCTACCCAAACTAAAACAGTAGGAAAACGTGAAGAGTCTCAATAATTGCATTAAACCATAGGTTTCTGTGCATCCAGTTCTATAGAAGACATGAATTGAGCACTGATGTTGTGTTGAAGCATTTCTGAAACAAATTAAGAAATGAACAGGTAGCATCAACACTCCTCTTTCACATAATCAAATGGAAAATAGACTTTATATTTTAATGTATTTTTTTAAATCAAGCACTTATTGTCTAGCAGAAGCTGAACCTTATTGACAGCTTGTATCTATTTAGATATGATGAAATAGGAATCCCTCTACATGATTTCTTTTAAAAAGAGTCAAAGAAGGACCATGCATGGAACCATGTATATTCATATATGATAGAATAAATTTGAACTTCCTCAACTTTATACCATGCTGAAAATTAAGCATCATAAGTAATCAGTTACCAATCTGAAGGTTTAAGAATTTACACCTGCTAATTTTCACTTCTCTCGTTTACAGCAGACTCATGTATCTATAATATGGATGATAATTCATAGCAGAAGGTTCAGTTCCAGGCCTTCAACTTCCTTACATTCTACAATATTATTTTCTTATCAAATATACCTAAAGATACCATCAATAGTAGCCTTTAAGAGGGAAAGTTTGACACAAAAAGACAATGGTAGAGACTACAGAATAAGAGTTTGGCAGTCCTAGCCCTTTCATTTGGTTATGTAATGAGAGTTGATCTTATGGATACCATGCTGTAGTTGTAGAAACAACATATAAGTTTTAGAGAAATTGTTCCTAGTCATATGTGAATTTTCTCAAACTTTTTTCTTTTCTGATTTTTTTTTAATGAAAAGGGAAAATCCTTTGAGATGCTTAGTGAAATTTTCTGGAACATATTCCTCATAATTTTGATAATTTTTATAGAATGCAGTCTTTCACCCACTATTTGTACTGTTATTTGCCTATATTCAGCCTTGCTAATGTGAACATTTATAGATTTTTTTTACTATATTTTTTCTCTTTTTAGAGACTGAAGTCACTGAAATTAGAAAGGAAGTGAATGCTATCTATTGCTTATGGGTGGAAATTTTATTAGTGTTTCTTTTTAACTCTTTCCAGAGAACCCATAAAAAATTTATAAGAAACAAATGAAAAGAGTAGTAAAATGAAACTATTTGAAAAATAAGTTAACAAGTTAACTTATTAAATAAGGTAATAAGTTAAGAGATCATGACTTTATTGCATATTTTATTTAGTCCCTCAGCCATTTAAAAATCAATATAAGAGGCCTACGATAGAGTTGAGACTGACACAATGATGACTGAATAAGTATCAACACTGCCTGAGCACTTCCGAAAACCATTGTTGATGACATTACACACACTTTGCCTTTCACTCTCTAAGATATGATAGAAAATAGAAGTAATTGAGGAAATGTCTACACAATGACAAGCATAATAACTAAAAATTAATCCCTAGATATTTTGAAATAACGAAATGGTAGCCAACATAGAGATAAAGACAAAATTCAGCATGCTTGACTTCCTAAATTTTCATCAAATTACAAAATATGGGAACAATCTTGTTTATTTTATTGAAAATCAACTGATATTTACATAATATTTGTACACTTAAAGATGAAGAAAGTGAGAGTCAGTTATGTTAGGCTGGTATTTTATCTATCTTTCTACTAGCCAGCTCCCTAAATCAGTTACAGTACTCACTATGTTAATGAGATAAAAATAAACCAGTTACTCATAAGAAGGACTTTTTGTTTTTATATTTGGACTAATCAAGAATATCTCCTAGGCATCTTCATCAAGAAAAGGTAATACTAAGAAGCTTAGAGAGGCTAAGTGATTTGCATAAGTTCACATAGCCAGTAAAAACCCTATGCTCAGTGTTCTTTGCCCTTGATATAAGAATAGGTAGAGCCTTCAATAGTTCAACAAGATTAGAATATCAAATCTTTAGACTGTCTCAGTGAATAAGATAAATATTCCATGAAATGAAACAAAGACCATTCTTTTTTTGTGAACTCTGAGTATTATTACAGATAACTACAAATAGAGCCTGTGTATTTGATGTGGCCCAGTGGTTTAAAAAGAAACTACTTTTAAATAGTTTGAAGGTAAGTCTTATCTTAACCAGCTGAAATAATGTCCATGAACATTAGTAATGAGAATTGAAACTTTTCCTTATTTTTTCCCATGGTACTTCATACTTGCATCACAAAAGGGTAACTTTGTTTCAACTAACATTCAAACTCCTCAACAAATAGTTTGACTTTTGGATTAAATTTCAATTGTGTATATCAGAGAATTCTGTAAATTCTAAAAAATGTCTCAAGTGTACTATGAATACTTGTATGTGCCAAATACATTGGAAAAAAGTTAAGCTGTGATGGTACTGCTGGACTATTTTGAATAAATTTATCAGAATTCTGTGGCAAGAAAATAGAAAGAAAACTCATAGCTGACAGTAGTAAAATATGACTGAGCTTGGATTGATTAGACTCACAGTCATACACGAGAGAGGCTTTTCTTCAATGTTCACTATAAGAACATTAATAAAAACATAACACAGGAATGAGAAGCTCTAGACTGCTGCCAAATATAAAGAAAACATAGGTCATTCTTCAACAAGTATTGTCCACCACCATTATTCATCTTTTTCTTCCAAGGCAATCATTACATATACGTCTACATCTTGCTGTTTGGCAATATTATTTGTAGTTTATATGTGTTCTTCAAAAGGTCTGCATTCCCACTTGGTAGAACAAATCTTGCAAGTACTTACTATATAAGTCCAATGATTTATACTTCTTCCTTCTCAACTGCACTTCCTCCTTTTCTACCCAATACCGTTCAATGCATTGCTTATCAAACTTTAATGTATATCAAAATAAATAAATTTAAAAAATGTATATCAGAATCCCCAGAAAAGCTTGTCAAAACACAGACTACAGGGCTCTACCTACAAATTTTATTCATTAAGACTGGGATGAGCATCAAGAAATTGCATTTTCCATAAGTGATATTGATGCTTCTAGGCCACCAATCATACCTTGAGTGGCAATGATTCAATGACTTGCTACTGCAGGTGTGCTCTGCAGACAAACAGCATCATCATCACCTCAAAATTTGTTGGAAATACGCAATCTTGGGCTTCACTACAGATCTGCAGAATGCTTTCCTTAGTACCACATGGTAAAATTATACCCCAATAAGATGAAATCTGTCATTACTAGATAATGCACAGCAAAAATCTTGTAAGTCTCTAGAACCTGTGTTTATTTGCTTGCCTCTGGGTTAAGCCTCTGTTGTCAAATACAGTTCTTGGTACTTGTGCTAGTTTCCAAAATTAGTCAGAACACTTATTGTTCCTTCCATCAAGCGGTAGAGTCCATTTCCTTACTTCTGGCCATTTGATTGGTTTGAATCCAAAGAATATGTGAAAATTGGCCCATAAAAATTACAAACCAAGGCCTTAAGAAGTATTGAAGCTTCTTCACTTGCCATTCTAGAGACTTCAGCCACTAGTGCCATGTAAAGAAGCTGAAGCTAAAGTCTGTGGGATGTTGTGGAACACTGCTGTCTCAATCAACAGAGTCAGCCTGCAGAAGCAGAACGAGTTGACTGGCAGCTAATTTCAGGTACATGGGTGAATTCAGCCAAGATCAACTGAAGAACCACATAGCTAAATCCAGCCTATGTAGCTAACCCAAAAAACTATAAACTAAATAAATGGTTATTAATTTTTGCCATTAAGATTTAAAATGGTTTGTATAAGTAAAAGATACTGATATATGCTTCTTTTTGGGAATTTTCTTTGAGACCTATAAAGACTAATTAAAAGAGAAGTATGATAGAGAGAACTCTGAGATTTCTCCTATTTTAACTGCTTGCTTCTATTTTTCTTCAGTAGGCCAGAAATAATCACTGACAATAGATCAAAGACCAAACTATAATTCTTCTAACAAATAGACTAC
>NW_011888782.1:38162495-38165208 GCF_000151845.1 Pteropus vampyrus | reverse complement strand
AATTATCTGTTTTTCTCTTGCTGCTTTTAATATTCTTTCTTTGTATTTAACCTTTGGCATTTTAATTATGATGTGTCTTGGTGTGGGCCTCTTTGTAATCCTGGTTTGGGGGATTCTCTAAGCTTCCTGGGGTTTTATGTCCATTTCCTTCACCTGGTTAGGGAAGTTTTCCATCATTATTTCTTCAAACAGCTGTTCAACATCTTGATTTTCTTCTGTTACACCCTCAGATGAATATTTGGAGCCTTAATAGTGTCTCGTATCCTCCTTAAATTATTTTTGTAGTATTAGTATCTTTTTTCTTGCCATTCTGATTGAGTGTCCTGATTAGCTTTCTTGTCCTCTAGATAGGGCAGGTGATCTTCTTCTTTATTCACTTTGCTTATTCTTTTGTTTATTCCATTTAATATACTTCTTATCTCAGATAATGTGTTCTCCATTTCAGACTGGTTTCCTTTTATAAGATCCATTTCAATTTTTATGTTTTTTATGTCTTTGCTGAAGTTATCTACACTTCCCAAAAGTTCATTGAGCATCTTTATAACCAATGTTTTGAACTTTGCATCTGTTAGATTACTTGACTCCATTATATCTGGATTTCTGTTCTGTTCTCTCATATGGTTTCTGCTTCTTTGTCTTCCCATTTTGGCTGCCTTTCTGTGTCCGTTTCTGTGTACTAAGTGAAGCTCTTAAGTCTTCTGATCTAATTAGTGTGGATTTGTGAAATAGATGTCCAGTGGCACAGTCCTGGGAGGGGTTCAGCTACAGACCAAATTTAGCCCAATCCTCTACCTCTTTGGGGCCACTTGTTAAGAGTCAGCAAGCAATTCACAGATGCTGTGCTTATAGTTTCCTCAAAAGGCCACACCAGAAACCAAGGCCAGCTGCCTCCAGTGTGAGTCTAGGTGCTTTTCAACAAGAAGCACCTGACTCCCTGAGGATATACCTGGATGTGGCTTGGGTGGGGCTGTGAGTTGGGGGAGGCGAGGTTTCAGGGAATCCTCTGGGTGGAGCGACCTCTGTTATCCAATTTGATGACCTCAGGGCTATGGTGGCACTGTGTTCCTGCCCTGGGAGCAGGAAGGGCTCAGTGGAAAACAGTGAATACCAACAGCACTTCTGTATGGAGTGAGTCTTGCCAAGGCCCTTGCTCGGACAATGTCTCCCTGTAAGTCCCTGGTGATCCCTGAGTGCAACCAAATCAGCACTGGTGCTCATATCCGTTACCACAAAAATCTGCTCACAGACACAGCCCCTTTAAGAGGCTTCTGCTGCTGTCACTGATGCTGCCGCTGCCCCAGCCTCTTCGCCTAGCCTCCGGAGACCAGACAGTCCCACATCCTCTCCTCTTCCTCCCTTCTGCCGTTGCAGGGCGATTTCTTGGATTTCTCCCTATTTGTATGGCTTATTCATCAAGATCTCAGACAATTTTTCCTTGACGCTGCTCCTTGTTTCTGTCACAATTTTGATTTGGTCGCCAGAAGGATGAACAGAGCCTCTATCATCTACACCATTTTTCCCCCCTCTGATTTGGTTATTAAGCAGTATTTGGACAACTGAGTAGTTGTCCAAATACTGCTTAATAAGTTAAGTTATTCTCTATCATGTTTTACACATAAAATACATACAGATAATCAAAGTTTAAATATTAAACAAAAAAGTATATAGGAAAAAAGTGGAAGAATTTTTATTATTTGATTGAAAAAAAACATATGCTTTAACACTAAAATCAGAAGCCACTAAAGAAAAATATGACATAATAAACTACACATACACACACATCTGCTTGGCAAAACAGCATAAATAAAATCTAAAGGAATAAAGAACAACCTTGAAACATAAAAAAAAAAAATTCTCACAGAAAAATAAAATAGATCTTAAATATATGTAAAGATATTAAAATCTTGTTCAATGAAATAGAAGATATTGTGAAAAACAGTATGTTAAATGTTTAGAGGGTTGCTTTTTGAGATGGTAGGATTCCAGTTCCTTGTGTAACCTGGAGCTTGCCTTGTTAACAAGTACTTTCTGAAATATCTGAAATATATTTGAAATATCACATATACTTCCTGCCTTGCCCATCTTCACATGTACATATCCTGCTCAGCTTAAATGCTACCACCTCCACAAAACTTTTTCTCATTTCTCCAAGAATCTTCCTTTCTTTGAGCCTATATAATTCCTTATCAGTATTATTGTTATAACATTTCTCCTTTTTAGAATTTATAAAATTTAAAAGTCTCTTATCCACTCCCCCAAAACAGGCTTCCTGTAAACAAAATCTGAGTCTGAGTCATTATTTGTACCTATCATACCAGCTAACACAGGAACTTGTAGGATTAAAAAATATTTTTCATAAAAATAACAAGAAAATCATATATCAATTACTCATAGTAATAAATGGAATAACTTAGCTAGAAATTATTAAAATCCAGGTTTTCTAAACTTTTTAAATCATTGGCCTCCAAATTATTCATTATCCACCTTTAATAAACTATATATATTAGAAGCAAAAAGAAAAAACCTAGAAGGAAATTAAACAAGCTAATTTATGAACTAACCTTCTTTTGAATAATAAAATTGAATAATAAATTAGATGACACAATCTTTTATTATTCACAGATAGATATATCTCTGATTGTTCCTGTAGGTTTTTTCTCTTCACAAATAAAAGCAATCAAAATATACAATACAAAATAAAATTTTATTCAGT
>NW_011888782.1:38149247-38162445 GCF_000151845.1 Pteropus vampyrus | reverse complement strand
CAAAAAAGTATATAGGAAAAAAGTGGAAGAATTTTTATTATTTGATTGAAAAAAAACATATGCTTTAACACTAAAATCAGAAGCCACTAAAGAAAAATATGACATAATAAACTACACATACACACACATCTGCTTGGCAAAACAGCATAAATAAAATCTAAAGGAATAAAGAACAACCTTGAAACATAAAAAAAAAAAATTCTCACAGAAAAATAAAATAGATCTTAAATATATGTAAAGATATTAAAATCTTGTTCAATGAAATAGAAGATATTGTGAAAAACAGTATGTTAAATGTTTAGAGGGTTGCTTTTTGAGATGGTAGGATTCCAGTTCCTTGTGTAACCTGGAGCTTGCCTTGTTAACAAGTACTTTCTGAAATATCTGAAATATATTTGAAATATCACATATACTTCCTGCCTTGCCCATCTTCACATGTACATATCCTGCTCAGCTTAAATGCTACCACCTCCACAAAACTTTTTCTCATTTCTCCAAGAATCTTCCTTTCTTTGAGCCTATATAATTCCTTATCAGTATTATTGTTATAACATTTCTCCTTTTTAGAATTTATAAAATTTAAAAGTCTCTTATCCACTCCCCCAAAACAGGCTTCCTGTAAACAAAATCTGAGTCTGAGTCATTATTTGTACCTATCATACCAGCTAACACAGGAACTTGTAGGATTAAAAAATATTTTTCATAAAAATAACAAGAAAATCATATATCAATTACTCATAGTAATAAATGGAATAACTTAGCTAGAAATTATTAAAATCCAGGTTTTCTAAACTTTTTAAATCATTGGCCTCCAAATTATTCATTATCCACCTTTAATAAACTATATATATTAGAAGCAAAAAGAAAAAACCTAGAAGGAAATTAAACAAGCTAATTTATGAACTAACCTTCTTTTGAATAATAAAATTGAATAATAAATTAGATGACACAATCTTTTATTATTCACAGATAGATATATCTCTGATTGTTCCTGTAGGTTTTTTCTCTTCACAAATAAAAGCAATCAAAATATACAATACAAAATAAAATTTTATTCAGTCATTGAAATTACCAAAGAAATATATTATGAAAGCTTCCAGCATAATCCCTAGCACTACAATAATTGTAGACTATGAATGAAAATTCTTGGATAACTGTTCTTCACTTTGAAATAAAGCAACATATTTAACACACACACATTTGTACCAATAATAAAGATTAAAGTTGTTAGATTCCACCAACAATGGGCTTGTTGCTATCTGTCTGGGTCCAAGATGGTGATATAGGAATCTCTTGAACTAACCTCTTCCCCTAGATACCCTGAATCTACAGCAATTTCCTCTGAAAGAAATACAGAAACTAGTTGAGTGACTCCTACACATTGGGTGAATGGAAAAATACCCACATCACCCATATTGAACTGGCTAGGAATGGCAGAGACACACTCTCACTATAAATTCTATGCCAGCCACAGCACCATACAATACGGAGGAAATTCCCAACTCCAAGTTTCTCCTTGAGGAACAAAGAGTGTAGACCCTACATCTAGTGCCCCAATCTATCAGACTCCCACCTGAGGGATGGGCCCCCAAAACAGCTAGTTCTGAATGCCAATGGTGCTTGCATCCACAAGATCCACAAGACTATATAGCAAACCAAGACACAATTCTTAAGGGGCTCGTGAAGACTCACAGTGGGTATACCTCTCCCTCCCACACACATACCCTTAAAAGTGTCTCGTATACCCTGCCCAGGTCTCAGTAAAGAGGAAGCAGACAGAAACAACCATCTTTCAGTCTTTCCCTGAAAGACATCTGTTTGCATACTTTAAAAAGTGCTGTCTGTCAGGCTTCTAATTTAGCACACATCTTGAGACAGACTGTAATTCAACCCAGAAACTAGAGAAGGCTCTTGACACTTTCCCTGCCCTCTCCCTCTCACTTGCTCCAAGTTACTAACATCTCCCTGGAAGAAGCTTATACATATGTCTGGCACCACAGTTTTTGTGAATGCTGCCCAAAGGACAAGCCCCTGGGTAACCTGCCTCAGATAGTCAAAGGGGCTTGCATTCCCAAGTCCCACAGGACTGTAGCCAAAAAAGAAGCAGTAGTTAATGGGTATAGAAGCATTCCCCACCAACACCATGGCTATATACTGGACCCAGCACAAACAAACTGTAAAAAAAAAAGCTCACCTCCCAGTTTCTTCATCTACTTTAAATGTAATTAGACTAAATTCTCCAGTCAGAAGACATAAAGTGCCTGCATGGATAATAAAACAAGATCCAACTATGTGTTGCCTATACAAGACTCATTTCAACTTTAAGGACAAACACAGACTGAAAATGAAGGAATAGAAATATATTCCATGCAAATGGAAACCAAAAGAAAGCAGGAGTAGCTCTATTTAAATCAGACAAAATATACTTTAAGCCAAAGATTGTAATAAGAGACAAAGAAGGACATTATATAATGATAAAGTGGTCAATCCAATATAGGATATAGTAATTATAAATATTTATATATCCATTTAGGATCACCTAAATGTATAAAGAAATATTAACAGAACTGAAGGGACAAATAGAGAATAATACAATAGCAGTAGTGGACTTTACTATCCCATTTTCAACAATGGATAGATCACCCAGATAGAAAATCAGTAAGAGAACTACATACAGAATCAGATGGACTTAACAGACATTACAGACCATTCCATCTGAAAGCAGCAAAATGCACAGTCTTCTCAAGTGCATTTAGAATGTTGTCCAGAATAGATCATATGTTAGGCTACAAAACAAGTCTTAATAAATTTAAGAAGGCCGAAATCATACAAAGCATCTTTTCAACAGTAATGGTATGAGAACAGAAATCAATTACAAAAAAAAATAAAAATTCATAAAAAGTAGAAATTAAACAACGTGCTACTGAACAACCAATGGGTCAAAAAAGAAATAAAAAATCATCTTGAGACAAATGAAAATGGAAATATAACATGCCAAAATCATGGGATGCAGCAAAAGCAGTTAAAAGAGGGAATTTTATAGCAATTAATGTCTACATTAAAAAAAGATCTTAAATAAGACCTTAAATAAACAAAACCCAAGTAGCCAAAGCAGTCTTGAGAAAGAACAAAACTGGAGGTATCACACTTCCTAATTTCAAACGAAATTACGAATCTATAGTAATCAAAACAGTATGGCATAAAAGTAACACATAGATCAATGAAACAAATTTGAGAGTCGAGAAATAAACCCACACATTCATGGTCAATTAAGTTACAACAGTGGACAATGGGTAAGAGATAGTCTCTTCAATAAATAGTGTTGAGGAAACTAGACACCTACATAAAAGAATAATACTAGACCCCTATACTACATCATGCACAAAATACAACTCAAAATGGATTAAAGACTTAAATTTAAGACCTGAAATCATAAACTCCTAGAAGAAAGCATAGTGGTTAGTTCCTTGATATTGGTCTTAGAAATAAGTTTTTGGATTTGACACCAAAAGCAACTAAGACAAAATAAGTGTGACTATATTAAACCAAAATCTTTGCACAGCAAAGAAATAGCCAAAAACCAACCAACCAAACAAACAAAATAAATAAATAATCAATCAATCAATCAATCAATCAATAGATAGATAGATAGATAAATAAATAAATAAATAAAAGAACGATCTGATTTAAAAATGGGCAGAGGACTTGAATCAACATTTTTCCAAAGCAGATATGCAAATTGCCAACAGTTATATGAGAAGGTGTTCAACATCACTAATTATCAGGGAACTGCAAATCAAAACCACAATGAGATATTAGCTCATGTCTGTTGGGATGCTATCATCAAAAAGACAAGAGATAATAAGTATTGACAAGGATGTGGAGAAAAGGGAAGACTTTCACACTGTTGGTGAGAATGTAAATTGGTACAGCCACTATGGAAAATTGTATGAAGTTTCTTTAAAAAATTAAAAATATGACTATTATATGATGCAGCAATTTCTCTTCTAGCTATGTATTTGATTGAAATGAAATCACAATCTTAAAAAGATATCTGCACTCCAATTTCATTGCTGCATTATTTACAATAGCCAAGATATGAAAACAGCCTAAATTACCTTGGACAAATGAATGGATAAAGAGAATGTGGTATACAGCAGATTCTCAAATAGTTCATTTCATTTAATGTAGTTTTCTTATAATGGTGATGTTATGCCATAGAAACTTAACTCTTGTTTTTATATTAATTAGCATATGGTAAAATTGGTTTTGTTACAAGTCATTTCACTGCAGTTCCTCAAATCTATTGATGACCTTAATAAGGACTTAATGTAAACATATATACATACAATGAAATGCAATTCAACTATAAAAAGGAAGAAATCTGCCATTTGGGACAACATGGATAAAACCTAAAAGTATTACCCTCAGTGAAATAAGTCAAAGAAAAACAAATACCGAATGATCTCACATGTATAATCTTAAAAAAAAAAATTGAACTCATTGAAATAAGGAATAGATTGTTAGTTGCCAAAGGTGGGGAAAAATGGGTAAAGGATACAAAGTTAACAATATTGAATCACACACTTAAAAGTTGCTAAAAAAGTAGATCTTAAAGTTCTTACTTGGTGGTTGGGAGGGAACTAACTCTGTGAAATGACAGATGTATTAACTAATCTTAACTGTAGTACTCATTTTATAATATATTCTAATATCAAATCATCACATTCACCTTAAAATTATACAATGTTATATGTCAATTATATTTCAATGAAGCTGGGGAAAAAAATTTTAAATAAAACAAAGGCTGAAAGAAAATATCCATAACTATTAATGGATTCGTACCCAGAATATATAATTTTTATCAGAATAAAAATAACAGTTAACAGTATGCAAAACATTTGAATAAATACTGTATCAAAGAACATACATGTAGATGGCAAGTGAGCACATGTAAAGAAGCCCAAAACCTTTAATCACTAGGGAAATGAATATTAAAACTCTGGTGAGGTAACACTACCCATCTACCAAAATAGATAAAATTTTAAAAACTGAAAATGCTAAGTGCTGGCGAAGATGTAGAACAACTAGAACTATCTTATATTGTTGGCAGAATGCAAAATGGTACAGTCATTTTGGAAGAGTTTAACAGTATGTTATGAAACTATAAATACACTTATCACATGACTCAGCAATCCCACACCTAGGTATTTACCAAGAGAAATAAAAACTGATGTTCACCCCAAAATCTGCATGAGAATGTTTGTAGCTCTATTTATAATAGCCGAAAGAAACAGCCCACCTGCTGAATGGGTAAGCTAATTGTGGTACATCTGAATGATAAAATACTGCTCAGCAAAAATAAAAATAAATAAAATAACAAGCTACTGATATGCTCAGTAATATGGGTGAATATCTAAAGCTTTATTCTAAGTTAAATAAGCCAAACCCTGAAGGATACATACTGCATGGTTGCATTTATACTGTGTTCTGGTCTTGAAAAGGCAAAGTTGTAGAGAGTTATCAGGTCAGTGATTACTAGGGCCTGAGAATGGAATAAATGCAAAGGGGCAGGAGAGACTTTGAGGGAGTAATGGAGATGTCTTGGATTGTGACTATTGCATTAGTTTGCTAGAGTCACCATAACAAAATATCAGAAACTGGGTGGCTTAACCAACAGAAGCTTATTTTCTCATAGGTCTAGAGGCTGGAAGTACAAGATCAAGATGCTGGCAAGGTTGGTGTCCTCTAAGGCCTCTCTTTAGCTTATAGGTGTTGTCTTATTACACAGTTTTTTCTCTGTGTGGCAATATCTTTAGTGTCTTTGATGTGTCCAAATTTTGTCTTCTTATAAGGGCACAGTCATATTGGATTAGTGCCTACCCATATGATCTCATGTAATCTTAATTACCTCTTTAAAGGCCTTATCTCCAAATATAGTCACATTCTGAAGTATGGCTGCTTAGGGCTTACGTATATGAATTGAGGATGGGGGGCACATAATTCAGACCATAACAATTGTGGTGATAGTTACACAACTATATATAATTCACAACTTATCAAATGTATATTGTTGTATAACTATATATATAAAATTGTATAATTATAATTTTCTTTTATAGTTTATGCTTTTTGATGTTTTTATTTTCATTTAGTCCAAAATATTTTCTAATTTCAACTATATACAGTTACATATGTTCAAAAGGGTGAATTTTATGATGTATATGATACTAGGAAGTCAATATAAATGCCTTATTTTTAAAAAAGAGAAATGTGTTTTTCTTGAGTTTTTGTATTTATACAAATATTTTGAACTGGCACTTTGATGGAAATTTCTAATAAAATTATAAAATGTACTATTAATGATTCAGGATTTTTCAACTTTTACATAATTAATGGCATTTTCCTGAGATCATTCTATTCTGTAAAAAGAAAATGGATAATGAGTTGTAGCCTCTTCCTATATGTTTGCATTTGTCTTTAGAAGTACAGCTATTAAAAATGCAATTATTGAAAAACCATTGAGATGCCGTATAACTACATTATATATTTCAAGGTTAGCCCATTCACCCAGGATGAACTACTGTTAAACATGAAAAATCCTAGTGATCATTAATTGATAACATGCTGTAATTATTCAAATGTTTAAAGATTACATCATCTTAGAAATGACTGTGTTGAAAATATAAAAGTAATTCTCTACTAAAACTTCTAGGAAAGATCTCAAATGCCTCTCTTATTCTCCCATTTTTATCTGGGGAAGTTTTGGCAAATTTCTACTAGGAACATCTGGGAGGACAGAAAAGATGACATGTTTCCAAGGAACAAGGTAGATCAGCTGGCTTGCCAAATGTCAGCGTCTGAGGGTGGGGAGAACTGTTATTTTTGATTTATGGAGGTCATGCCATGTGGGATGAGCAGAGATTACCTCATTCAAAAACACCGCTGTATGTCTAAGTTTAAATTCATCCTCACTGTTGTACAAATAACCTAAAAGTGCAAACAAATGATATAACTTCCCTATGTGAACATTTTTGCTAAAATTAACATTATCTTTAAAATATTAAATAACATATGGCAGGCCTAAATATAAGTTACAGCATCTATTTCCATATACATTCTTTTAGGATCTACAAATAAAATGATACCACTGGCAACTTCTTCAGAATGGATTTTCAACACAGCACTTTATGAAGATGAAAAAAAACCTTTTTTTTTTTTGACAGGTTGTTGGTGATGTTACTATCAGGTAAGTGCTTTCACTAAGTAAATATATGTCCAGATTAAACACCAGTCCTGACAGGAGAGATTTTTGGCAGACTCTCTTAGTCCCACAGTATACTTCTTAGGAAAATACATATAATTCTGATCTACAAAAGGAATATGAGAAATCTCTAAGACATCCAGCTGTTTGCCACTTTGTAGTGAAGAGCTAGACTCCAGCCTAGACTCAACAAATTAATTTATGAAGCAGTTCAGTACAGGCATTCAACTTAGTAATGATCTAATAGGAAATATATTCTCAGAATACATTGTATATACAGTGGGTTTGGTGATATCCTCACTGAATCCTTAAAAAAAAAATTGTTAGGATTGGGAAAACTTTTTATTTTTTTGAAATTGCCCTTAGGGGTTTTTCATTTTTTTTTTTTTTTTATGGAGGTAACTGTGGTAATAAATGTATTTTTCCCCATGAAGTACTAACACTAAAAGAGAAATGTGATTGCTTCCGCATGTCTTGGATTTTCCTAGAAGAAAGAAGTCATATGTCAAACAAAATATACTGGCACCCTGGTGACTGAAATACTGTAAAAATGATTTCAAAAACAAGTGTACTATATGTGGCTTGGAAAATTTCCAAACACTGTACAATCTTTTAGGAAATTACAAGCTTTGTCTTTCTATAAAATTTGAATCCTATAAAAGAAAATATGTTTTTAGCCATATTCCTTTAGTGCATCATGTCTCAAAGTTTACTGTGCATAAAAATTACATGGGAATAGTTTTAAAATGAAGATTCTAATTCAGTAATTTAGAGTGGGGCCCAAGAATCTGAATTTCTGACAAACTCTCAGATGATATTGATGCTGCTGGTCTGTAATTGCCCTTTGAATAGCAAGGCTTTAGAGTATTCTACACTGACAGTGGAACACTGTGAAATCTATAATCTATTTGGGCAGTAGCATTCTACTAGTATTGGTGAGGTTTTATTTTTAAGAAAAATAATATTGGAAAATATAGCCTACTCACTCTAAAAGTGTGTGCTTGGGAACTAAAAGTCGGAATAAGAAGCGTGAGGACTAAAGTTGAATCTCAGAGTCCCAAAAGGACTGGCAGTGAAAGCTTTGGCTATGAATACAAAATAGCCACTCAGTATTCCATTCTTCTTTTTTTCAAAATGACTGAATAACTTAATCTTCATTTCTCTCTATATTTCTGTACTGATGCTTGAAATTCTTTTAATAATCAGATACTAGTTTTCTCAGTCTGCCATACGAAGGACAACAGATGTGTGGCTTAAACAAAAATTTATTTTCTCAAGGCCAGAAGTCCAGAATCAAGATGATAGCAAGATTGGTTTCTTTGGAGGTCTTTCTCCTTGGTCTGTAGATTGCTGTCTTCTTCCTATGTCTTCACATGGTCTTTCCTCTGTATGTGTCTGTGTCCTAATGTCCTCTTCTTAAAAGGACACCAGTCATATTGGATCAGGGCCCAGCCTAATGAACTCACTTTAACTTAATTACCTGTTAAAGACCTCATTTCCAAATATAGTCACATTCTAGATACTGGGGCTTAAGACTTGAACGCATGAATTTTGAAGGCACACAATTTATCCCATAATAGTCCATATAAGTATAAATATAAAGTTATATAATTGGTATGTAAGTACACACACACACACACACACACACACACACACACACACTTTTTTATATGGGTACACTGAGTTATGCTGACTAAAACTAATTAACACTAAATATAATTAAAAAGTGACATCAGAGTCTTTATGTTCCTCCTGGTCTCTGTGCCTAAAATGAGGAACTAGAAGTGTTGATCTATATGATATACAAAAAAAAAAGTTGAAAATTGGAGGCTTTAGGTGAAACAAACAATCCTCTCCTATGTTCTTGTGAATCTCCATACCAAATCTCTGAGTTCCAACCCACATAATAGTTTATCTGCTCACTTAGATTTCCAGACATATGACATAGCAGTACATAATACTAAAATATTATTTGTCAATCACTGTCTTAATATGTGCTCTGATGCTACAAGAGTGAGCAAAACTACTGATGCTCATGCACAAAGCAGCAAGACCAAATTGAATTAATAGTCGTTATATTCTGCATTGTTACATACTTGCAGTAAAAATGTCAGTTTTACTTCAAGTCCTTAACTAAGCAGTAAAGATTATTAGTTTTATTTCATACCATCCCTCGAGTTCATGACTTTTTACATATAAATCACTTTTGCTGTACCCTGACATATGATGATTGTCTCGAAGAAAAGCACTTGTGCAATTGTTGGAGTTGCAAGCTGAACTACCTGCGTTTTTCATGGAACACTAGGTTTACTTGAAAGAACCATGAACAGATAAACTACGAGTACTCAGACTCCAGAATGTGGCAGATACTTTCTCAAAAATGAACATAGTGAGCCTGATACTTCAAGGAAACAACTGACAATATTTGTTGGCAAGGATAAAAACTTTGAGCTTTCAAGCCAAAACCAGAATTTTGAGAAATTTATATCTATCTCTATGAGTTTGACAGTGTCTCAATACAGAAAAGTTTTTCTAGTGAGATTAAAAAAATCTCACTAGATTTTTTAAATTGTTACTTTTTAACAATGTATAATAAAATGTTTCAACATTTGGGAATCTGCATAATTCGATGGACCGATATTTTTCAAATGACAAATGCATGATGTACAAAATCAAGCATGGCTGAATAAGGCAAAGATAATTTTAATAATTTTAATGTAACAGATTGAAGAGTTCATTGATATTGGTTTTAGTTTCCACATTCCAACTAATCTTTAAGAAGTTACCACTTGTGGAGTGGGGTAGTGTGAAAAGAAATATCCGAAATTATTTCAAAAAGCTATTGAAATACTCTTTACTTTTCTTACTACACATCTTTGTAATGCTGGATTTACTTTGTTTACTGCAACCAAACAACACATCATAACCAACTGAATGCAGAAGTAGATATGTAAATTCATCTGTCTTCTATTAAATCAAGTATTAAATAAATTCAAAAATGTAAAATAATGCCTTTTCTTTTTGCTCTGGAAAATAGTTATTTTCATAAAAATAGTTTTTATGTTAACATGCACTGAATTAATTATTGCTATTATTAAATGAGTTAATAAATACTTAAATTTTTTCCATATTAACTTTTAGTACAGGAAATATCAGTGACTCTAATCCACATATATAAATATTTTTACCATCTTCAGTAATTTTTAAACGTAAGAGTGCTGAGACCAAAAAGTTTGAAAACCAATGCTCCAGCAATACATACTCTTATTCTGGCTGGGGATTCGGCACAAATCCCAATGCAGTCATCACCCATCTTACAATGTGAGCTAGACCAAGCATGAACTTTAGAGTCCCTTATATATATTTTCCCAAAAAAACAAAATAGAGGCTGGCCCTTTCTTGTCCCAAGATTAACCCAGCCATACTTGTCTTTATAGAGCTGGTAAGAGGCTCAAAGTAAAAAAATAAAATAATCAGTCTAAATCTTATTCCTTCAACTGGAGAAAAGTACTCTAGTACTTTTACACCTCTCTCTGAAAACATAGTCCAGAATCATTTCTAAGGAAGCTTTAATCATTTCTAAGAAAGTCCCTATTGGGGACCCCTAATCTACTGGGTCTACGTTCACTGAGATCATCATTGTCATAATTATCATTATCACCATTGTTACCACCTACCACATATATTTATACAATAACCATAGCTACTAAGTCTTGTACCTTATATGCTAGGCACTGTGTTAAGTACTTTATAAGAATTATCACATTTAATCTTCATCACAATCCTAGGAAATAGATAGTATATTATTTCCACTTTATAGACAGGAAACTGAAACTGAGAGGTTAAGTAAGTATTTAAAGGCCTCAGCTCATAAGTGGAGTGATCTGGGATTTACTTAAACCAGAATCTTAACCACTCAATAGAAAAGCTCCACTGCTTCCTATCAAATTTACATACAGGGAGATTAATGAACATCATCCTGAGATGCTTCATTTGTCATTTTGTTTTTGTCCAAGTCTCGTTTTCCTGAAGGATGGGGTAGGAAAAAGGGTTATGTTCAAAATCAATGTTTGCAACTTTGAGAAGTTATTCTGGGATACTTCTTTAAAATGGAAGGAGCTTTATTTTAAGTGATGCTATAAAGGTTTTTTGTTTGTTTGTTTACATACTATTATTGTAAATTAAACCCATTGTCTAATATGGCTTTCACTTGCTAATAAAAAGCAGCAGAAAAGTTTACTTGGTAAGATATTTTTCTCCCTAATACAAAATTTAAGGGGGTCTTTTTCATGTGGAGTCTTATAGGAGAAGAGATTTTAGGTTACATAATGGACAAGGTCTTCAATTACCATTTCTCAAGCAATAAAGAAATGTTGTTCAAATGGCCATTTCTTATGTCAACCTTCTATAAAAGCTTAGAACATAATATTAAATTATATATCATGAAAGTATTTCTGTAAGAAACTAAGCTAATACCACTCAGGTATGTTATTCTGGCTGACCTAACTTGATAGAGACTTAATTTAGAAAACCAGGAGAAATAGTTAACATATTCTTAGTCTCCATCATTATATCTCAACAGAGCTGATGGCAAGTGTTGGCTCACAGTCAACTCTTGATTAGACTTCTTGACATTGCCTGAAGAAGTCATATTATGGTTTGTTTTTTTTTTTATTAGAAAGAAATCCTATGCTTTAGATGCCAAACATTCAGGCAGCCAGAAAATCTGTTTTAAAAATTTATAAGCCTGTCATATTCTCAGCACAAGAAACATCCTAAACTATACCTAAGTAAGTCTCATACATGTCTTGGGGTTTTGCCTCATTTTCTTTTTCTCACAGGGGGACAGATATTGAATCTATCTAAATCCTTCTTATAGACAAACAATAGCCTTGGATTCCAAGCTTGATTTTGGGTGAGACTGACTCCGACAGGGCATATTATAGTACTAAGTATGGTATGACAGACAGTGCCCAGAGTTAAACAATCAAGGAACCACTGAGAATTCCATCAGAGGGAGCTCAGCAGAGAAGCAGAATCTTATAAAAAGTCAGCAAGACAGAAGACAAAGTTACCAGAATGGAAAATGGGCTTCTGAACTGTAAGTAGAAGCTGCTGGGGTCAAGGTTTGTTTTCAAATGTCTCCAGGCCATACTATTTGAAGAAAAGAATCTGTAGGTATGACAAGCCAGCTCAAACGAAATCTGATCAAGATCTAAAAGAAATATTCAGTTTAGACTATAACTACCACCATTGCTACCAAGTTGTTGTTTGTTTGTTTGTTTTCTGGGAAATATGGAAATGAAAGTCTTCCAGAATTAAATCTTGTTAGAATGAGTTAAATTAAGAATTACAAACTTTATCTTTTTAATTCCTCAAAATTAGCAAGAGAAATTTTGAGGCTACACACATAGAGTACTGCTTGTTATATTAGTTTCCTATTGCAGCTATAACACAAATATAACACAAATTTAGTGAATTTAAATAATATAAATGTATTACCTTACAGTTCTGCGATTCAGAAGTCTGATATGAGCATCACTGAGCTAAAATCAAGGTTTCAACAAAGCTGCATTCCTCTCTGGAGGCTTCTCTTTCTTGCCTTTTCAGGCTCATTGACTTCTGCTCCCTCATTTACTTATAAGGATGCTTGTGTTTACATTGGGATCACCTGTATAATCCTGGAAGTTCTCCCCATCTCACAGTTAACTGATGAGCCACCGTAATTCAATCGGCTACCTCAATTCTTTGCCATGAAATAAAACATATTCTCAGGTTTGAGGGATTAGAATGTGGTCATTGTAGGAAAGTCATTATTCAACCTACCACACCTGCCAATAAAATGTGTTTAATGATACTTTAAAAAAAATTAAAATGAGACCACAGCTATAGCCAAAAGAAGGAAATATGAAGGTATGCAAGAGCTTTTAACAA
>NW_011888782.1:38146793-38149197 GCF_000151845.1 Pteropus vampyrus | reverse complement strand
CTAGTCATCATCAGGTGATTTCACTCAATCATATATCTTACAGAAGTAATTCCATGAGAAATAGCATTCTCTATTGCACCTTCATTATTAGGTTGGAACTGGTGGTTGAGGAGTCTTATTGATTTAATTCAATTTTTAAAAGAATAACTTACTTGTAAAAGGATTTTAAATATATATATCTATATGTGTGTGTTTGTGTGTGTGTGTGTGTGTGTGCGTGTATATACATATATACACACATATATATAAATATGTGCACATGTGTGACCATCAGAATTCCATTTGAGGTGTTGTCTCTAACTTCGCCAATTATTTTTATTATATTTTGTTTCATCTATTTTTCAACTTCCTGGAAATCTTGATGAAGAAATGGGGTGGGGAGGCACAGTTTATGCAAAGCCATCAAAATTAATTTATCAAGTTATTTCTAAAACATTTCTCAGAGGATTTGTCTTAATTCCTTGGACTGAAAATGTTATCTGCAGAACTAAAGCAACCATTTCTCTAGTCTAACTTTCTTCGGTCCTTTGGTCAGACTCAAGAACAACAATATAGAGGACAAGATTAAGGTATAGAGACTGTGATTATTTTCGATCTTGACTAAAATATCCATTTTTAGACTTGAACCAAACAACAACAAAAACGATAATTATTATTAAGAAATGATGTGTTAAACTTTTAGTTGGACATAACCCTTTACATTTATGCCATAGACCATATATTGGAGAGATACAATTTTCAGTGCATACTGGTAATTCATCACCTGATTCCCCACTGTACGCACCAATATCACCCTCCTTACTTCAGTGTTCCAATTTCATTGGGTTTTCACCTTCTTTTGTGTAACCATGTGCTCAAGGAAGGTGACTATATCCAGATCCCCTAATCCCTGCTCCGTCACTTACTCTCATGAGTAAGCCAAAAGCTATTACATGGACTCCATTAAAATTTCTCCTGTGGTTCACAAAACCCTCAAAATGAATGTAAACTGAATACATGAATCAAGTCAGTGTAATAGTGCTCCTTCATTCCTTCACTGTCCCTAATTCTTTAAACTATCTTCCTCCTTTTATACATCTTTGTGAATCACTGAGTCATAAACTCTTTTTTTAATCTTGTAATAAGACTAGGAACACAAAAGAGGTTGAGCCATTTACTGTATTTCTCAAAAATATTTTAAGTTGCTTAGCTTCTAGCCTTTTCATTTCTAACCAGTCCTTTTTCACAGAAACTACCCAAACAACTGCTGAAGGCTTTGTGAACTCTTGTTCTTAACAGGACAAGGCCCTGAAAGTTGCTTCAGCTTGAAAACAAGAGAAGTTGGTGACTCAATTGACATATCCCTCTCATAGCATAGTAGAAAGGGAGAAAAATGCTACTTAAGTGAAGAGATGATAACAGACACTTTTTTTGAGGTAAATTCCTTGATAAGCCATGGTGGGCCTTCAAGATGAGAAAAATGTGGGTACCTGGGCAGCTAGAGCTATAGTTCTCTATGTAATAAAATGAGAGCAATTCAAGAGAGAAAGTATAAGATGAGGAGAGGAGAGAGAAAAAGAGAAAAGGGAGCCCAGTCAGCAATCTTGCTACTTACCAAACCCTTCCAATACAGCTGTAGCTCAGTCCAGATGTTGAATATGTATTGCCTTTGTTTGCTGTGATTTAAGTAAAAACACAAGAAAAAGAGAGAGTAATAACAATAGCACCATAGCTTCTATTGCTAAGGCTAAAAATTTAATATTTTACAGACTGAATTCTAAGCATTTGTAAATAGAGAAAATAAGTTATTACAGTGAATATATCAACTTGGATTAAGCCAGAATAGCTAATACAGAATACAGCAGAAACAACATAAATTAAAGAAACAAAAACTACCAAAGACTAGAAGAAAAAATAATAGAGATAGACAGAAACACTACTAGATTCACGAAGTAAAAAAGAAATGATTTTGTACAGAAAAACAGTTCAGTATAATTAACTGAGCATAGGGTTTGCCTTACACCTAAAACAGGCCTCAGGCAAAACCTGACTTGGGCAAAATAGTAGTGTGGTATTTGGCAAAGTTCTTTTCCCCCTGGAACTTCAGTGTCTCTATCTATAAAAAGTAATATTTAAAAAGGTCTTGGAGCATATTAGGAAGTTCTTTCACCATTAAATATTTGCACTATAACCAGACATCTCTAGATATACCATATTTTTTTTACAAATCTGTATTTATAATCTGCTTTATATATTTTTATTTTATTAACACTCCAGTTTTACATAATTGATTTCAATGTATTTATTGACAAATCCTTCTGTTGTCATTATATAATCCTGGGATAAAGAACAACTTCAGCTCTTGCTAAGGAGAGTAGTTAATTGTATTTAACTCAACCAGTATTTCTTTACCCTGGTACTCTAA
>NW_011888782.1:38141895-38146743 GCF_000151845.1 Pteropus vampyrus | reverse complement strand
TCTCATGAGTAAGCCAAAAGCTATTACATGGACTCCATTAAAATTTCTCCTGTGGTTCACAAAACCCTCAAAATGAATGTAAACTGAATACATGAATCAAGTCAGTGTAATAGTGCTCCTTCATTCCTTCACTGTCCCTAATTCTTTAAACTATCTTCCTCCTTTTATACATCTTTGTGAATCACTGAGTCATAAACTCTTTTTTTAATCTTGTAATAAGACTAGGAACACAAAAGAGGTTGAGCCATTTACTGTATTTCTCAAAAATATTTTAAGTTGCTTAGCTTCTAGCCTTTTCATTTCTAACCAGTCCTTTTTCACAGAAACTACCCAAACAACTGCTGAAGGCTTTGTGAACTCTTGTTCTTAACAGGACAAGGCCCTGAAAGTTGCTTCAGCTTGAAAACAAGAGAAGTTGGTGACTCAATTGACATATCCCTCTCATAGCATAGTAGAAAGGGAGAAAAATGCTACTTAAGTGAAGAGATGATAACAGACACTTTTTTTGAGGTAAATTCCTTGATAAGCCATGGTGGGCCTTCAAGATGAGAAAAATGTGGGTACCTGGGCAGCTAGAGCTATAGTTCTCTATGTAATAAAATGAGAGCAATTCAAGAGAGAAAGTATAAGATGAGGAGAGGAGAGAGAAAAAGAGAAAAGGGAGCCCAGTCAGCAATCTTGCTACTTACCAAACCCTTCCAATACAGCTGTAGCTCAGTCCAGATGTTGAATATGTATTGCCTTTGTTTGCTGTGATTTAAGTAAAAACACAAGAAAAAGAGAGAGTAATAACAATAGCACCATAGCTTCTATTGCTAAGGCTAAAAATTTAATATTTTACAGACTGAATTCTAAGCATTTGTAAATAGAGAAAATAAGTTATTACAGTGAATATATCAACTTGGATTAAGCCAGAATAGCTAATACAGAATACAGCAGAAACAACATAAATTAAAGAAACAAAAACTACCAAAGACTAGAAGAAAAAATAATAGAGATAGACAGAAACACTACTAGATTCACGAAGTAAAAAAGAAATGATTTTGTACAGAAAAACAGTTCAGTATAATTAACTGAGCATAGGGTTTGCCTTACACCTAAAACAGGCCTCAGGCAAAACCTGACTTGGGCAAAATAGTAGTGTGGTATTTGGCAAAGTTCTTTTCCCCCTGGAACTTCAGTGTCTCTATCTATAAAAAGTAATATTTAAAAAGGTCTTGGAGCATATTAGGAAGTTCTTTCACCATTAAATATTTGCACTATAACCAGACATCTCTAGATATACCATATTTTTTTTACAAATCTGTATTTATAATCTGCTTTATATATTTTTATTTTATTAACACTCCAGTTTTACATAATTGATTTCAATGTATTTATTGACAAATCCTTCTGTTGTCATTATATAATCCTGGGATAAAGAACAACTTCAGCTCTTGCTAAGGAGAGTAGTTAATTGTATTTAACTCAACCAGTATTTCTTTACCCTGGTACTCTAACTGGGTAGATATATCCCTGACATTTCATTTCACCACGGTGATCTAAAATTCTAGGAATAAAAACTTAAAGCATTTTATATGTTCCTGACATACAATATGTATTAATAAATTATGTCATCTTTATGCCACAGAAGACCCTTGAACATGTTGAACTTAAACATAACATTATTCAAAGTATTTCAACCATTTATGAATCTGTCCTTGTACAGATTTTCACTGTGTGTCAGCTTTAGTACAGCATTTACTGGCATCAGTTATCTGATAACAAGCTCTGGCATACTCTAGAATGTAGAGTTGTGCCATGAAAAGATAGAACATTAACTGCAGAGTTAGAGTTGAAATAAACAGACACTAAGTGATAATATTTCAAATACAATTGTTACAGTTGTGTGTGCATTTCTCAACCTACCTTGCCCTTCAGTATCCTTCACAACTCCCCTACTCTGCCTGCCAATATTGTTTATTAGATCTGATCAAAATCATTTGGTTTGCATTAAACAGTTTTTGTTTGTTTCTTTTGGCTTGAAATTCTGTGATCATTGAAAAATGCTAATGTCATGTAGACCAGCCAAAACACTTTTGCTCATAAATATTGGATGTACTAGTATTTTGCATGTTTTATACTTCTTTAGAATTTTAACATTTAACTGAGCACAGTATTATTTACTTTTATTTCTCATTGAACTAGAAATAGAAATGTAGAAGTAATATAGTGGTAGATCTTTTTAATATTAAATATCCGTAATTATGTGACAGTAAAAAGAAAAGTATATACTCATTGTGCTCAAAGTAGGGAAAAGAGTATCTTGAAAACAAAACAAGTTACCCGATGACATTCAATCTGCCAAAAATTTTGGTAATTATTTTGTTAAGGATAACATAATATATCCTCCATTCACTCATCATGCTCTTAAAGTGATCATGTTCATGTTGATAAAATTCCTGGTTTTGGTCAAAACTTGCTCTCATTTATTATCTACAAAATCCCTGAATCAGTAATTGAGTAGCAAGTTGTATACCAGAGGCCTTGCAATATTCATAAGTACTTATATGAATCTTTGTATAAGTAATTTATGATATTTTATATTTCTCAACATTTAATCTATAGCCCATATTTTAAAATGAAAGACAGTGGAATCTTATATTCTTTTCAACGGAATAATAAATGATAACTACGAAGTAAAAATTTCACGAATGCAGGTTATGTTTCCAATTTGACCATGACAAATATGATATAGATAGATAAATACATAGATACTCCTTTTGGTCATTAATCCTACTTTCCCAAAATGTTCTCAGTCTGGCTCTGGATGCATACATTTTCCTGTGATTTTCATCTGACCCTGAGCACTACAGAACTGTAATGCCTTCAGCTTCTTCCCAGAAGAAAACCTAGAAAGGTCTAAATAACTATTCAGACAAACGAACTTGAAAAATGAGACCTTCAAGCACTACCTGGATATACCACCAGATGTGAAACAGCACTTTCTTAGCACTGGAGTCAGCAGCCTCTGTGTACATGGGAAAGGGTGTGCTGGAATTTGTTCTGACTCTCACTTCTTTCAATTCCCCTGGAGAGCTCAGTTCCCCTGGAGAGCTCAGAAAGCTACATGTGTTACATCATTGAGTACTGATTGAGAGAATACATAATGGGGTAGACAAAAGTAAAAAGTAAATGTAGCCGTGTATAGTTCTTTGTTCTGGTAATTACTTTGTGCCTATTGACAACTTATTTAACTTATCTGAACCTCTGTTTCTTCCAATGTGTAAGCTGAAAAAACTATCTAATTAGGTTTTCTGGCGACTAAATAAGAAAATATATGCACAGTATAGCTGATAGTGAAGTTTCAGTAAGCACTGGCAATTATAATGTTTGCAATTATAATGCCATTAGGAACAATCACATTAGTATAAACCTTGAATCTGGGCTTTAAGTTGATTATCACCAATTTGGGAATCTTAGACTTAAAACCATAATAATTTCATCTGCTCACTCATTGTATTCAGGTTTTTGAAACATCCTTTTGATCTAGGATTTTATTAAGTACTGGTATAATAATGCAAGGCAAAATACTTGAGTATTAGTGTAGTGAAAAATTATACTTCTAAAGTCAAAGATTTGGGACACTTAGATCTGTCTCTTACCATGTGATTTGGGGAAATAGTTAAACATTCTAAGCCTTCGTTTTCTATTCTTGAGACTAGAAATAATAATAGATATGTTAAGAATTAAATGAGTAATATACTTTGTATATAGTAAACATGAAATTAATTTTATAGAACAGATAGATCAATGGAAAGAGAAGTAGAAAGAGATATATATTTAAATGTGTGGCACAAACTATAGAATTTAAGAGAAACAAGAGACAATATAGGCTAGAATTGCTAAGGAAAATATCAATAAAAGGTAATGTTATTACCAGACTTTAAAGCCAGAAAAGAATTTGACGCAAAGATGGGGCCAGACTATGGAAGCAAATTATAGTCTGAGATCAGATTTTGGACCATCTTGAATGACCCACTTGAGAAGAGTAGATTCAAAGAGAAATTATCGGAATATATAACAATTGGAATTAACATGATTTATTCAGAATTTTCAGACAATCATTTTTTACATTTAGGTGTTACACAAATTGACCATACAAAGGTGTCCTGTAACTATGTATAGTTGGCAGAGCAAAGGAGAAACTAAAGGCAGGAAGAACAGTTACAAAACAGTAGCAGTTGGTACTGTGGTGAGGTGATAAGTATCAAACAAAAACATAGCAGTTACATGTGAGAGACATTTCAAAAGATTTGCCATTCTTTTTGCTTGCTCATTTGTTTTGCAAAATAATGTATATTGGAAAAGAATAGATTTCTTAGCTGAGAATCTGGAGGTAGGTGACAATGAAAAAATGAAAAGAATGATGATGACAATGTTAGTTTTAATTATGTTTCCACTTATGTAATACTAAAACATTTAACTGGAACTGGCTGATAGGATAAGAATTTAGGGCTAATGGTATAGAGGGAAGATGCTTAAACATGTGTGGGCCATAGTCAATTTGAGAGCATTAATTTAAAGAAAGATAATTCACCTGCTAAAAACAAAGCATAACAAGAGAACACAAGAATCACAGGAAGGATGGGAGAGAAGGAGCAAGAGGAAACAGAAAGAGACAGAGTGAAGAGTGGAGGGAAGGTAGGCAGCAGCTGTCTCAGAAATAAACAGAAAAAAAGAAAACAGAATCTAAGAGCTGGATTTTAAGTTAATACCCTTAGCTAGAGAATGAGGAACAACAAAGAGTCACAAAAGTACTCTAAGAATTGGTTCATGGAGTTGTAGAAATAAAGCAAGAAAAAATCA
>NW_011888782.1:38134330-38141845 GCF_000151845.1 Pteropus vampyrus | reverse complement strand
TGGGAATCTTAGACTTAAAACCATAATAATTTCATCTGCTCACTCATTGTATTCAGGTTTTTGAAACATCCTTTTGATCTAGGATTTTATTAAGTACTGGTATAATAATGCAAGGCAAAATACTTGAGTATTAGTGTAGTGAAAAATTATACTTCTAAAGTCAAAGATTTGGGACACTTAGATCTGTCTCTTACCATGTGATTTGGGGAAATAGTTAAACATTCTAAGCCTTCGTTTTCTATTCTTGAGACTAGAAATAATAATAGATATTTTAAGAATTAAATGAGTAATATACTTTGTATATAGTAAACATGAAATTAATTTTATAGAACAGATAGATCAATGGAAAGAGAAGTAGAAAGAGATATATATTTAAATGTGTGGCACAAACTATAGAATTTAAGAGAAACAAGAGACAATATAGGCTAGAATTGCTAAGGAAAATATCAATAAAAGGTAATGTTATTACCAGACTTTAAAGCCAGAAAAGAATTTGACGCAAAGATGGGGCCAGACTATGGAAGCAAATTATAGTCTGAGATCAGATTTTGGACCATCTTGAATGACCCACTTGAGAAGAGTAGATTCAAAGAGAAATTATCGGAATATATAACAATTGGAATTAACATGATTTATTCAGAATTTTCAGACAATCATTTTTTACATTTAGGTGTTACACAAATTGACCATACAAAGGTGTCCTGTAACTATGTATAGTTGGCAGAGCAAAGGAGAAACTAAAGGCAGGAAGAACAGTTACAAAACAGTAGCAGTTGGTACTGTGGTGAGGTGATAAGTATCAAACAAAAACATAGCAGTTACATGTGAGAGACATTTCAAAAGATTTGCCATTCTTTTTGCTTGCTCATTTGTTTTGCAAAATAATGTATATTGGAAAAGAATAGATTTCTTAGCTGAGAATCTGGAGGTAGGTGACAATGAAAAAATGAAAAGAATGATGATGACAATGTTAGTTTTAATTATGTTTCCACTTATGTAATACTAAAACATTTAACTGGAACTGGCTGATAGGATAAGAATTTAGGGCTAATGGTATAGAGGGAAGATGCTTAAACATGTGTGGGCCATAGTCAATTTGAGAGCATTAATTTAAAGAAAGATAATTCACCTGCTAAAAACAAAGCATAACAAGAGAACACAAGAATCACAGGAAGGATGGGAGAGAAGGAGCAAGAGGAAACAGAAAGAGACAGAGTGAAGAGTGGAGGGAAGGTAGGCAGCAGCTGTCTCAGAAATAAACAGAAAAAAAGAAAACAGAATCTAAGAGCTGGATTTTAAGTTAATACCCTTAGCTAGAGAATGAGGAACAACAAAGAGTCACAAAAGTACTCTAAGAATTGGTTCATGGAGTTGTAGAAATAAAGCAAGAAAAAATCAAGTATACTAAAGATAAAGGAGACAGAGTTTCCCCAAGGAATAATGCTCTAAAGAGACCTCGAAGATGTCAACAGAGAGAGAGAGAGAGAGAGAGAGAGAGCGAGCGAGCGAGAGAGTGAGAAAGAGAGGAAATATTCTGGCAAGAAAATCACAGCACAATTTCACTAGGTGGGAATAGGTAATGATCAGCATGCTTCTGAGAGAAGTGACCTATATAAAGGAGCTCTTTTGCACTTCTTATGCATGGATAACTTATATGTCTCTGTTCTTCCAAAGACTCATATACTATTTCCTCAAACTATATAATCTATCTATGAGTTCCTGACATTAAATACAACTTTCACTAGGCTGCAGATAATGCAGAAGGTATTAGTTGGAAGTGATTTACTCAGGTTTACCCTCCACAGGTTACTAATCAGCCAGGACTGCTCTTCTATCTCTTCCTCTGAGTTGTTACTCCACAGAATGATGCAGCTTCTAATCCCCTTAGGGTTAAGAACATAAGGCAAATGATAATATTTATTCCTCCCTGATAAAAATCAGAGAAATATTTCTCAACAGAGAAATATTTGGTGGGAATAATATTTGAGAAAAAAATCATGCTATCTGCATGAAGAAGAAAAATAATTCAATTCTCACAAGTAAATCTTTACATTGTAGTTGCTTTCAGAGGAGATTTTGGTCATCCTTGGAAAATTCACCTTTTAATTTTTCATTTTCTCTCTATCCCTTCCTTTGGGGAACTACATTTTCTCCACCTTTGTGGTACAAGATAAGGGGTGGTCTCCCTGGCCCAGGCAGGCTGCCTCATCACCCTGACACAGTTGCTGGTTCACCAGTGAGAATGTAAGCCCACTGGACTAGAAATGCCCCTAAAGTTGAAAGAAAAGACAAAACAATCTTCAACGAAAGAGGTCTGGGTGTTAGAACAAGCTTTACAAGTCTCTGTTTTATATGTCATCTTCTCGTCTACTCGAGACTGAAAATCCATGTACATGAAAGCTGGCAATGTGATATGCATTTTTTTCCATAATAATTAGATCAATATTCTGCTTTTAAAGGCAATAGTTCCTTTAGCTCCACAGGTCATGCCAAACTCCATTATCTATTGCATCACTGAGCCACCTGAACTAGGCCTTCACTTCCAAGTCCCATCCAAGCCAAACACAGTGATCTCTTATATCTCGAGCACTAGTTTTTCTATTACGTTTGATTTTTCCAGATTTCGAGTTTAGAAATTACAATAAAGTTCTAAGAATAGAATTACCATATGACCCAGAAATTCCTCTTCTGGGTATCTACCCTCCAAATTTTAAAACATTTATCCATAAAGATATATGTACCCTGATATTCATTGCAGCATTAATCTTGGTGGCCAAGACATGGAAACAACTGAAGTGTCCTTTGATAGATGATTTGGATAAAGATGGTACATATATATGATGGAATATTACTCAGCCATAAGAAAAGATGAAATACTGCCATTTGCAACAACATAGATGTATCTTGAGATAATCATGCTAAGCAAAATAAGTCAGACAGAAAATGTTGAGAACCACAAGATTTCTCTCATTTATGAGATATAAAATTGAAAACAAAAAATGAACAAGACAAACAAAAACTCATAGACACAGACTATAGTTTTGTGGTTACCAGAGAGAAAGTGGGGAGGCAGGAAGTAGATAAGGGTAAACGGGGTCAAATATATGGTGACAGAAGGAGATCTGACTTTGACTTTGGGTGGTGAACACACAATGCAATATACAGATGATATATTATTAAATTGTACACTTGAAATCTATATTATTTTATTAACCAATGTCATCTCAATAAATTTAATTGAAAAAATTACAATAAGATTCCAAGGGTCCAAAGTATTTGTCACATTATTACTCTTTAATAACCACAAAGCTGCTTCTCAGATTACTTCTCTGGGATGACTATTAATTTACTTTTCTACAAATTACTTATGTTTAGTGTTAATGATTTTCAAATTTTATCTTTTAAAAAGGAGTCCTTTGAAGCCATGGTAAGATATCTGGGATTTAAGTAAAAATATTTATGAAATTATTTTTGTTTCCTCTCTCTGAAAGATTTTTTTTTTCAGATTCCTTAGCATTACCACACATGCTGAAAGGCACAGATGGCATTTCATTTACAAGCTATCACTAATCTTGTGGGTGAGATGTACTATAGTGTATAGGCCAGGAGTATAACTCATCAATGGTATAATATACTATCTTTGAATGGTTTTTCTATAATGGGAAACTTTTAAATAAATCATAGCACTTAAAGACGAAAATGTTCTACCTAAATTGTTTTTAAAATAAAGGAGAGTATAGGAATAATCATGATTAATGTTACTTCCTAAACAGTTTAAATCATTAAAAATTATGCTAATCATGAAATTTTCAGCCATATTGGTACACATATTCTGAGTGTTTCTCTTAATAATGTCTGCAATTAATACAAATATCTTGCTAATGAAGTAATATATACTTATGTTCATTGCTACTTACTACATTATGATTATCGTATATGCCCTTGTTTTATAATAAACTAGACATAAATATGTTGAAAAATGAGAAATCTTCAAGAAATATGGAATTTTTACTAAATGGTACTGTATTTAATAAATATCTAAAGTACCCTGTAAAATCTGGGTATATTTCTGTAAAAAAATTAATGAAGCTTTACCTATCTACTAATTTGACTAGAGTCCTGATTTTGAAAGAAATGAAAGATTATTTAAAGACTTTTTTGTGCCCTGATTCCTGTGAATATAATTATGGAAGCAGAGGGTGATATATGTGAGCAGATTTAACTTACTAATTTATTCTGATTAATCAGGGTTGATTATCAACAGTATACAAAGAGTCTTAATAACATGAGAAAATATATAGGTAATTACCATGCATTGTCTTTTTAGAATAAATAAAAGTTTATACCACGAAGCAACTTATCAAAAGAAAATTAGAAAACATGCAACGTATCCAGGAGATACAGATTATCACCACATCTCTTGCACGTTGTTATTCTAGATTTCCTTAAGACATGGTGTCTGTAACAGAGCAAACCTTATTACCTCTACCTTTTTTCCATGATCATAATCTATTTTTTTAATTTTGTTTGTCATATTCTAGGGATTTGTATTCAATCTCTTATTTTAATGCCATAACTTATTTCTCCTTAATAAGGTCAAAGTGATAAGCCAGTTTGAGATGTATCGTTTCACTACCTTTCCTTCTAATGCCTCAACTTTTGCTTTATTGCCTTGAAAATACAACATGTAGAAAAAGTTGCCTCTGTGTCCTGCTACACCATCAGCTACCACAATTTTGCAGATATATTTACTGGTCTTCAAAAACATATGAACCAGAGGCATCAGTTAGCTTAAGGGGAAGCAGCTTGTTATTGCAGGCATTCCTATTTATCTCATCACAATACCCTCTTGATACCTTCTTTGTTGTAAAAATTCAGTGATTTTTTTTTTCTTTTTCTTTTTTCCCAACTCATTTAAAATTCCCAGTGATATCTAGCTTATCTTTATGAGTTTCTCCTTAACATATGTTCTTAGTCACTCATTCAGGTCTGCATCTGCTCATTATCTAGGATAGCGTGTACTAGATACCAACTCTAAAACAATTGGGTTTTAGTTTTAAGTAATTATGTGTTGCAGTAATGAATCAACTTCTGCTTCAAATGAATGTTTCTTCAGAGCGGATTACAGCTGTATACTTAATATATTAGTGAGTTATATTAGAATATTAGTGTATACTTAGTATATTGGTGAGTTTTGACATAGTATTGCAACCTGGGAAGTTCAGCTGCAGGGAAATTCATTATCATTACCTTTCTCTGAACTCTATACTATTGTATCATTATCTCTCCTTGAAATATAATAAACAGTATATTTTCCTGTCTCTATCACGTAACATATGCAGCAAAAAAAATAAAGAATAAAAATATGGAAACTAAAAGAAATATAAATTTTAATAGAAGTCATACGTCAAGTATGAAGGAAAAATTTAGAAGAGCAATGCATATGATCCTATAATAGCATATATATTTAGATATGAGGTTCTTGTCAACCAATTTTTTTAAATTGAAAGATGTTTTCATATGTGCTTTAGAAGTAGGGCATGCTTATAGACTTTGCTCTCAATATTTCATCGATAATATGGTAATTTTGAGGTGAAAGCAAACAGTTGAGCATGAGGCATCAGATTCCCTTTAAAAATACTGAGTATTTCATATATTTTAATTATATAAGGCAAACAGACTAGTTATATACCAACACAAATTTTAAGAAAAAATAATTAAAGGGTATCACCATAGAAATTACATTTTTTAGATGATAGTTTCAGTCTGCCATTTTCACAGCTGTTTGTTAACACCTTTACTGGCACACAAAACCTTAATAAATTAATCAATTAATGAAAGTAACTTAAGGTGATTCAGGCTTTCTGTGGAGCCTGGTGATCTTTGAGTTTCTGCATTGTGTGATATGCAAATTGTCCACTTCAAACTAGTGCTGAGTTGAGCAACACAGACATGCAGGAATGTGGGCTTATATGAAGGTCTGAGACTAGGGTGAGGCAATAAAAATGACTAGTAAACATCTGCTGAACTGCCTAGAAAATGGATTTTCAAAAATGAACTAGCGACTTAATTTAATAATGTGTAGGAAGTCATATAGCTATCAAATCTCAAACTTGACCTAGATAATTTTTTGACATTTGTGTTTTTCCACTTTTACTTTTTATTAAAAATCTATACTTGTGTTTTATGAAACACTGAACAAAAATTACTAATGCTACAATTCTGAGTTGTCTTCTTTCAATAATCATTTTTCTAAAATTATTTTTACCATGGATCTATTTTGTTTGCTTTGTAAGAGGGAGAATTCCCAAAGAAATGGTTCTCTTTTAACCTATAATTTTTCTGGTTAAAAATACCTTTAATAAGTTAAAGTATGTATCTATTCCTTTCTACTAAACTAAAGTGCATAACATCAACACAAGTACTAAAGAGACTTTATGTTGGCTGAATAACTTTTGTGTTTTTATTACTTCATTCAAAAATATTAATTGCTAGACTCAGAGAGAAGGTTTTTTGTTTTGTTTTGTTTTGTTTTAAGTGTACATTCCCCTACATCAGTTAATTTATTATGATTTGAAATACAAAAACTTATTTAGGAAATTTAAATAAAAAGCAAGATGTGGCACAAATGAACGTTACTAATGATCCTGCTTTAAGAATTTAGAGTAAGATAGATCTATAAGCTGAAATAAAAGAACATGATACAGAAAATATGAGCAGTATAAACATAGTTGAAAAGACATTCTAACTGCAAATTAGGAATCCACATAACCTATCCCATGATTATTGTCTAAAGTGGGAAAAGGTCCTGGAATATTAATAATAGGTTGATACTATTATTTTTTATATATGATCATGGTTTAATCTCAAATACACTGGGAATGTGTCAGTGCATTGGTAATAGTAATAAGCACCTTGCTGTAAAATAAATATTTGAATAATTTGTAATTCATATATGTTCTACTACTCAGTGTCTAAAGTTATAGGAAACCACATAGGCAGGCACTTAAATAAGAGAGTGGAGTCAGTGGGAGGGAAGTTAATTTCATAAGACATGTCTTGTGGTTTTAAATCTTTATCCTCTTTTTTCCCTACTACTTTTGAATGTTTTTTCATTACATTACACAGGAAAAAATAAATAATCTACAATAATAATAATTCAGAGACCTTTTGAAGAAATTCTAAGTAATCTGTACTTAGTTTCTTCATGCATGAAGAAACAGCAATAAATCTTGCAGATTTTTTTTCTAGAATCCCTATCTCTATCAGTAATTACAAGCAATATCTCAAAAACACAGTTGTCATGTTTACTCCCATATTATAATATGAGGCTTCTGTAATCATAGCTTGTTAAGGTAGAAAAGAATTTAGATAGGATTTTAATTCCAATGAAAATTAAGTTCTGAATATTCCACTGTTAGTTCACAAATTGGCCCCTTCCACAGGCAAGGAAAGGCTGAAGAAAGAAGCTGGCCATTCCAGATTGGTAGGAGGCAGGTTCAATAAGCAAGGGAG
>NW_011888782.1:38127280-38133225 GCF_000151845.1 Pteropus vampyrus | reverse complement strand
CAAAAATGGCAGCCAAATAATCATACCAATAGGAAACAGAAATGTGCCCATCTGGCCCTCAGGAGATGGAGGTTGGCAGCTTTAGGAATTTAACCTGGTTGTGCATACCATACATGTTGGCTAAGGCAGACAGTTCTGTCAGGCATGAGAAGATGGACTGGGAGCGAATGCACCAGACCAGGACCCCCACCATTTCACCTCTTCAATGGTGTGTGTTCCATTCCAGGTACAGTGTGTTTTAAAAGTTCTGGCTTGCAGCAAGACAAGATCCCGGTGGAGACTGAGTAGTTCCCCCTCACTCAATTTCAACTTGGTGAAATGTCGCATTGCAAATTCCAGTAGATAACGCCTTTCTCAGGCAGGATGGGGCTTGGTGTTCTCAACAGCATACCATATTGATCCACAGTGAGAGTCAGGGTAGTGTCTATCTCCCTTGACTTTCAAACCTTTACAGTACTGGGTGTCTCAGAAGAGGTCCCTAGTCTGGTGTATAAGACAACAGGCCTTACTGGTTGTACCTGGTACTCAGTTTTTCTAATCCCCTAATATTGGCAGCCTGATTTATGTAGCAGCAGTGAAAAGCTTGGGTTAGTCTAGATACAGTGTCCACACAAACTAAAGCATGCCTAGAACTCTCACTCAGACAGAGGGGACCAGTATAATCAATTTGCCAAAACCTCATCAGCTGAAAACTTCTTCATCAGTGGATGGCCCCAGGCTCCTTTGGCAGTTGCCTTGGACATTGTTTAGAACACATAGTACATGCTGTTACTGCATTAACCAATTCACTCTATTTCAAGAGCAACTGGGCATCTTTGGCAATATGCCATCCCACCTTGTGCTACAGTGGCTGCTCTTTCCATGTACCCAATCTGCTGTATCTACTGAAAGATCAGTTGCCAAGCTAGGACATCAGCTTCCTGATTGCCAGAGGATGTCAGTACCTTATGAACCAGGACATAAAAGACATTGAAGACAGTCTCAGACTCTTGCCGAAGAACTCAAATATTTTTCCATGTGTCCTGACCCCACAAGAGCTTATTCATGATTATCTACTCCTTGGATTCCCATTGCCCAAACCATAGAATTAATCTCTTCAGAATAGCCCAACTGTCAGTAGAAAGGGTTAATGGCCAGGGTTCATGAGTAATCACCAGCCAAAACACTCTGAGTTCAGCCCTCTAGTTGTTGTGATTTGTTTATGTTTCCATTCAGATGGTGTGAGTGTTGAGCTAAATCACAACTTCAGTCCAAGTGGATGAGTTGACCTGACTAGACCCATCTGTGTAGCAGGTATTAGTGGGAATTTCCTCCATTCCCTCTTTATAAAGCTCAAGGGCCGCCACAGGAATAGGGGCAGGGGCATTTGGAGGCTCTACACACATCCCCAATTTTATGGGCTTTTAATCTTCTATGAATTTACTGCCCATCCTCTGTCTCACCAATGTTCCAGCGATATCTGCAGAGTGTCCTACAGCAGAGGCAAGTCTTCACATGTCAACATTATATCATTAATATAATAGGCTCATTTTACTGATGTGGGAAATGAGAATAGAGGCAGATCTTAGGCTACCATCCCATGACATCTTGTAGGGCTATGCATGTAACCTTAGGGAGACACTCGCAAGGTCCATTGTTGTCATTCCCACGTAAATGCAAATTGATCCTATAACTCAATGGTCACAGGTATGCAAAAATGTAACATTTGCTAAGTCCAGTACTGCTTGGTATACTCCTAAGAGCATGGCCAGCGTATCTAAGATAGTGACAATATTGGGCACAGTCACATGTGCCCACAATATTGGAAGTCACTACCTTATTCAGTTTCTTGGTAGTCCATGGTCATTCACTATGAGCTATGTAGCTTTTTTAGCAGTCATATGGGCTGTTGAAAGCACTATGGGCAGAGTGTACAATACCCAATTGGTGCAGTTCTTAGATAGTTTCTCCTATTATGCCCCCACCTCCAAAGTAATTTTTATTGTTTGACAGTTACCACTCCTTGAGGGGGCAGTAGACTTACTGCCAGTTGGCATTTCTCCTCAACATTTGTTTGATTACTCTAACCTGAAGATGGAATTCACTGATAAAGGTTTGCAGAGGCCGAGGTTTGCAGAGGTTTGTGGGACATCGATGCCCAATATGTTCTCTTTTATTGAAGAGATAAAAATCTCATATTCTTGTGGGGTAGAGCACTCAATTTGAAGTGTCAAAGGGTCTTTCTGACCATAATCATTTGTCCTTTGTAACTATCAATGGTGCAAGGAGGGCCAGAAAACTTCTAAGGGTTACCATGTATTAGAATACATTCTGTTTCAGTATCAACTAGAGTTATCACCTTTTGTTTCCCTCTGGGGGATCAGTGAATAGTGAGCTTGACATAAACCCTCCAATTGGCCTCAATGGTCCCCACTGGAAGCAATCTTGATCTGCATCCTAAACCTGGGGTATAGGAAACACCCATCCCCCAAATAGGGCTACAACCCAGAAGACTGCTAAAATAGGTAGTTAAGGGGAGGATCAGGGATGGTAGGTGCACGTGGGGCAAGTCTGGACTTTTGTTCAGGTTTTAAGGCTCTCCACAGGCCAGTCAACACAGAGTTGGGTTGCCAGTCTGTTTCTTCAGGTGGGGTCCTGGCAGCAATGAGGTCAACCTGCATTTATTTCTGGTTGCTTCTATCAGATTCTTTACAGCTGATTGAGATAGGCTTTAGGCTTTTCAACTTTCCTTTCTGTCTTAGGTCTTTTGTACAACCTATACCTGTTCCTGGAATCTGTCAGCTTCCTGCAGATCAGCGATGATTGCACG
This sequence comes from Pteropus vampyrus, assembly GCF_000151845.1. NCBI lineage: Eukaryota > Metazoa > Chordata > Mammalia > Chiroptera > Pteropodidae > Pteropus > Pteropus vampyrus. The sequence goes on along the minus strand of NW_011888782.1, from coordinate 38,130,416 downwards.
TCATAAATGTCTTGTTGCACAAATGGGCTCAGCACTGATATCGATGTCTCATACCAGGTGCACTACATACAGTTTCTCAAACAGATGTATTAATCCAGCCAGTATATATATATACACATATATATACACACATATATATACACTAAATATGCATACATATATGCATATCTATATATGTATATATAATATACTATATATCTGTAGTATATTATAGTATATATAGTATACTCTCTGCAGTATTATATCTATATATCCATATACTATATAAATCCATAGATGTATATTTATAGCTATTATGTCATATGACTTGACAAAACATAGTATCATATTTAAAAAAGAATGTTCAGTCCAAAAAGGATTGATTACTTTTAAAGGAAAAAGAAAATAAGAATTCATGAAATGCACATGCTTATACCCATGATTTTGGGCAGGAAACCCAAGAAAGCTAACTTGTGATTCCACTCTGAGGGATAAGTAACAATATTTTGCACAAATAGATGCAAGGTTTAAAAGATGATTTCACTATGCATTCAAATCATGTATTTCTCCTGCCTCTGCTCCTTGATTACTGCAGTTATTACTGCTGTTTACCAAATATTCCCAGCTCTTCCCCTTGGGGCTATATAGTAGAATTATACTTCCCAACTTACTTTGTACTTGGGCTGTGTCACTTCCAGATTAAAGCTTGAATAGTAAGTGTACGATTATATATATTCTTTCTCCCTGACCTAGAAATCACTAAAGTATGAGACTGATTTATTGTGAAGCTAATTTAAAAAAAACAAAAAACAAAAACAACAACTTGATTTTTAGGGCTCCCATTTTTATAGGCCTACTTCAAGCCTCTATATTTAATCTTGTATATGTAATTTTGTATTACATTTCTTTTTTAAAAGCATCTAAAAGTGTATGAGGCTCAGATCCCATAAATCCCACATCTGCCCTGGAAGCATGTGACATAGAGCCTGCATAGGCCTAGTTCCTCGATACATTACGATGAAATCACCCTGCTGACAAGAGTTGAACAAGTTTGAGCAAGAAATAAATCTTTGTTGTTTCAGGACATTGAAATCATGCGATTGTCACAGCAGCATAGCCTAGATTATTCCAATTGATAAAATTAACTAAATAACACTCTACAGAGTTAGATCAAAATAAACACTTAATAGTTCTGGCAAATAATTGTATATTATAAGTGAATTACCTAGAATTTTTATTTATAAATCAATTGTTCCTAAACATAAATAACTGAGTATCTTGGTATCTAAGATCCTAAGAACCAGGCAAAATCGTGTTTGTAGAATGCAAAGCTACTGTTTGGAACTTAGAAACTTCTCTAGTTTAATGATTAAGAGTTTATCTAGCTCTGATAAAAATTCAGGCAAGATCTGTCCTGTGTAGTATCTCTTACATGATCACAAACCCCTGATTCTACCTTACTTTCTATTTATTAGTTAAATAGCTGCAATATTCCCATCTGTTATTTCTTATTGCATTGTATTAAATAAAACCAATGAGAGGCAGTGAGTTGAAATCCTAACCCAATCACTTACTAGTTGTGTAACCTTGCATAAATTACTTAAATCACTCTAGGTCTCTGATTTCCCACCTAAAAATGAGACGAATGATATATCTCACTCATAGTTTTCTGATGAGGATTAAATGGAATAATCTTAGTAGATACAAAATTAATAAAAGGTTTTAGCAAGATGGAAAACTGGAGAGAGGATACAACTATTTTCCAGCTTTTCGGTGCACACTGTTTACTTTTAAGTTACTAGAGTTTGTGGTTGCCACCAAGATGATTCCCACATTATGATCTTTCTTATATTCACACCCTTCCACAATGACTGAGGCTGATCTGTTTGACAATAGAATATTGAAGATGTAACGATATGTGACTTCTGAGGCTGTTATTAAGATGTACTCTCTTAGATCACTCATTGTGAGGAAAACCAGCAGCCACATTATGAGAACACTCAAGCAACACTGAGATGAAGCTAATAACATAGGGAGGAATTGAAGCCTCCTGCCAACAACAAGCAACAAGTTGCTAGCCATTTGAGTGAGCCATATTGGAAGGGGCTCTTCCAAACCCAGTCAAACCTTCACAGGATTGTAATTCCAGCCCACATTTTCACTTAGCCTCATGAGAGAGATTTGCTGAACTAAGCCACTGTCAAATTACTGACTTACAAAAATAGAGATAACAAACATTTACTTTTACTAAGTATTCAGGTAACTTGTTATACAGCAATAGATAACTAGTACATCATTCTGGTTGGATATGAAACATATCCAACTATTAAAATAAGCACTAAATGTGTATCCTCAAAGAAGGGACCATAAAACTACATAGCATTTCACAGAACTTCAACAGGTTGCTGTGTTGAGAACCATACTACTGCCTGGGCTCTATCACTTTGTAATGAAGAACCCAAGGTAGTTGCTATTTTGGCAACGAACATAAAATCATCTTTTTCTTTCTATTTCTTTCTCCTTATTTTATTAGCTTCCACAAGCTATTTTAAACACAATATTGTAGGAAAGTATATCAGTCTGGACTTGACATCTGTATCACACTGTTTTACTCCCTAGCTTGTAAAGTGGCTTTTTTTTTTTTTTCTCAAAATGAGAAAGCTTTTTACTATAGAGCCCAGAAACCTCCTACATATCATCTACCATGCAGTCTTTTCAAGATAAAAATTAAGTGGGGAAGGGGTCTTGACTGCTCAAAAGTCCACTCGTGGCTACCATACGGCCTGTATCCAAGAACTCTAAAATTGTAACTGAAGAAAGTACTTAAGGCACAGGATTTCTATGCTTAGATAGTTCTCCATTCACTAACCATTGATTGAACGCCTTTCTGTGACAAGCACTGTGTTAGGTGCTGGAGACACTGACTGTCTTAAGGTTCTTTGGTTCTATTTTCCCTTGCTTTACTTCCATCATTTCTAAAATGCCAGGGATATTGAAAGGAAAACAAATTACTTTCAAAAGTATATAAAAAAACATGTAAAGAAAAAAGTCATAAAAATTTTTATAACATTTTCTTTATAATGGTGTTTGCTTCATAATACAGCATCTTTGGGATTAGTGTAGGTAAACTGCTGTTAATAGTCTGAATATGTGATCA
>NW_011888782.1:38116602-38127230 GCF_000151845.1 Pteropus vampyrus | reverse complement strand
TGACAATAGAATATTGAAGATGTAACGATATGTGACTTCTGAGGCTGTTATTAAGATGTACTCTCTTAGATCACTCATTGTGAGGAAAACCAGCAGCCACATTATGAGAACACTCAAGCAACACTGAGATGAAGCTAATAACATAGGGAGGAATTGAAGCCTCCTGCCAACAACAAGCAACAAGTTGCTAGCCATTTGAGTGAGCCATATTGGAAGTGGCTCTTCCAAACCCAGTCAAACCTTCACAGGATTGTAATTCCAGCCCACATTTTCACTTAGCCTCATGAGAGAGATTTGCTGAACTAAGCCACTGTCAAATTACTGACTTACAAAAATAGAGATAACAAACATTTACTTTTACTAAGTATTCAGGTAACTTGTTATACAGCAATAGATAACTAGTACATCATTCTGGTTGGATATGAAACATATCCAACTATTAAAATAAGCACTAAATGTGTATCCTCAAAGAAGGGACCATAAAACTACATAGCATTTCACAGAACTTCAACAGGTTGCTGTGTTGAGAACCATACTACTGCCTGGGCTCTATCACTTTGTAATGAAGAACCCAAGGTAGTTGCTATTTTGGCAACGAACATAAAATCATCTTTTTCTTTCTATTTCTTTCTCCTTATTTTATTAGCTTCCACAAGCTATTTTAAACACAATATTGTAGGAAAGTATATCAGTCTGGACTTGACATCTGTATCACACTGTTTTACTCCCTAGCTTGTAAAGTGGCTTTTTTTTTTTTTTCTCAAAATGAGAAAGCTTTTTACTATAGAGCCCAGAAACCTCCTACATATCATCTACCATGCAGTCTTTTCAAGATAAAAATTAAGTGGGGAAGGGGTCTTGACTGCTCAAAAGTCCACTCGTGGCTACCATACGGCCTGTATCCAAGAACTCTAAAATTGTAACTGAAGAAAGTACTTAAGGCACAGGATTTCTATGCTTAGATAGTTCTCCATTCACTAACCATTGATTGAACGCCTTTCTGTGACAAGCACTGTGTTAGGTGCTGGAGACACTGACTGTCTTAAGGTTCTTTGGTTCTATTTTCCCTTGCTTTACTTCCATCATTTCTAAAATGCCAGGGATATTGAAAGGAAAACAAATTACTTTCAAAAGTATATAAAAAAACATGTAAAGAAAAAAGTCATAAAAATTTTTATAACATTTTCTTTATAATGGTGTTTGCTTCATAATACAGCATCTTTGGGATTAGTGTAGGTAAACTGCTGTTAATAGTCTGAATATGTGATCAGATGATGCCAATAGCTGGCAATCTCAATTAATGTCAAATGAAACCCTAATGGAAAATTGCCTATAACATGGAGTTATTTATGACAGAAATGAAACAATCACCATTTTGTGACCAATAAAAATATCAATGAGGTGAGTGGAATGGGGAATAACTGAAAATTTTGAAAGTAAACAGACCATAAATACCAAAACGGATTTTCAACGATTTTTTTCTTACTAGGTCTCCAGATTAGATTGATCTGTACTATCTGTCTTATAAGCATCTAGGAATTTATTCAGTTTATTTTTATCATACCTAGGAATCCCATGGAATTATCATTGATAGAATTAATTATGCTTTAACATCTATAAGAGTATTAGAATTAATTCTAAAAATATTTAGGACCCCTTTCTGTCTGCAAACATTAAGAAAGCATTTATTTGTTTATGATAGATATATTTAAAGTCTTAATCTGAAGCACATAGCACTTTATTAAGGAAATAATTTTGAGGGTGATAAGTTATTCCAAAGAACTACTAATTTTCTGTTCTAGTCATCTCAGAAAGAAATTGTTGTTATACAAACTACTCAAGCTTAACATCCAAATGAGCATTGCCAGAACAATGAAATTGCTGGTGGTAGACAGTGTGATAGAAAGTATTCAAAATAATTAGCAAACTGAACGGTATTGGCATCAGCCAATAAATTTTGACACTGGCTGTAGTACTAAAGCTGGTTTCAAACCCCTTGAGATGCCATAAATTAACCTAGTGTAGGGGCAGAGGCAGCTGGAAAGTTGGGGGAACCATAGTATAATTTAAGTCAGGGGCTGTAGGTAATAGGTACAGAATTATTCAAATATTTTAAAAACAGATATGACTTTACTGCATATAAGTGAAATCTACATGGCTCGATGAGATGAAAAGGAATCTTTAAAACTATTCCAAAGATTTTGTTATTACCTAAACCATGTGTGGAACTCCTTTTGGGAATCAGAACCAGTTTATTAAATTGTACAAGTAAAAGTTTCATTAATTTAATCACAACTCATTTTTGACCAAAAATTGTATTATACAACTTGCTCATATTTATTATTCACCACACTTAGTTCTGAGTGGCTTTTAAATATTTCCAAAAATCAGACTCAAATTCCAAAGACAAAGATATTTTAAGGATTTATTTTAGTGTTTTATTCAGGATCTAAAGCAACTCCAAGTGAGGAAAAGAAAATTCAAGTATACTAAGTTCTCATTATACACTATTACAGTACTAGAAGCTTACATATAGTTATCCCATTTTAATTTTACATTTTTTTTTTTACATCAGTAACTCCTTACGATACTGACCTCCAGACATCAGCAAAAATTTCAGAACAAAAATTTACAACTCTGGACAGATTGACTTTCTCTTATAGGATATTCTACCTCCTAATTACAACTTGTGGCTCTAATTAGTAGATTCACGGATAATAACATATTGAAAGAAAGAGGACAAAGCTTCTAAATATCTTAAAATAAAAAGAAGCTAAGATTTATTGAATGCCCATTACATGACAGAGCTATCACATGTTAGAACTAGTTTTTACATATATGCAACGAAGTTAAAAATACTCCATGTTTGGCAGGCAGTATGTTATATTTCTACATCTCTTGATATTAACTAATTGCCAACTGAAAAAATATTTCTATCTTTTAATTTTTTAACTTAATATTTTTAAGCGCCTACTACATAACAGATGTATGAAATTATTATGCACTATATTGTTTAACTCTCACAATAACCCTATAAAGTAGGTACTATTAAAATTCTCATTTTACAGATGAGGAAATGAAGACTTAGTGAAGAAAATTGTCTATGGTTATAATAGGGCAGAATCAAGATTTTAACACAGGCACTCTAATTCTAGAATTATGTTCTCAACACCGTGTTGCATTGAAAAAATTGGTGAGAACACTGACTTAGGCTTGCTACTTCTTAAAATCAGTGCCGAGTACAGAGTGTGTACTCTGTTATACAAATTTGCATATAGGTGGGCACAGAATGAATTGACCCACCTAGAGGACAAAAGTAAGACCAAGCCTGCATTATGTGATTGAGGGAGCATTCCCCAACATCCCTGAAGTATCTTCCCTGAAGTTTATTTCCAGAATGGCTGAAATTCCCTCTTCTAGTCCATCCTCTGGATAAAAAAAGAATGATTATGTTGTCTTCACATGTGTGGCAAACTACGTGTCACAAATGATTGGTTACTTATATAGTTAAAATACAGGATTTTAAAAAATACTTTTAAGTCTGCTTTTCCAGGAAAGATTTTGTTGTTCAACATATACACACAGAAAAGAAGCAGCACATGTAATCACCACCCAGTTAAGAAATGGAGCGGTGCCTGTACTACTGAGTGCTTTTCCTCAATTTCATTTACTTCCTTAGCACAAAAGACAGCTATTCATTATCCTGACTTTTGAGATTTCATTCTTTTATTGTTTTCAGTTCACCACCCATTAGGTATCCCTAAACATTACTTTTTTTTTTTTTCATTTTTTTCCTTTTTATAAACATTAGGCAAGTGGAATCATCCTGTGTATATTCTGTGACTTGTTTGTTTTTTAGCATTGCTGTGACATTCATCTATTTGTAGCTTTAGTTTGTGTACTTTCATGACTATATAGTATACCATTGTACACATCAAATCATTTATTCTGCTTGGATAATTTAATTACTTTCAGATTTTTTTTTTGTTAGTAAAACAATGCTGCTATATTTTTATGCAATGTCTCCTGGTGAACAGTTAGAAACAAGCCTCTAGGGTACAGGAATAGAACTGCTGTGTCATAGGGTATGATAAAGATTGCTCATTACATCCACTCTCTTCTTACTCAATAAAGGACTAGGAACGACATTTCTCAGTTTTCTTACAGCCATCTGTGACCATGCGGCTAAGTTTTTTCTAATGGTGTCTTAGTGAAAAGGAAGTAAGACACTTTCGGGTCTATACCTTAAAAAATCAGATGTGTACTCCTCCATGCTGTTGTTCCCTTCACACACTCAGGGACATTTATGTGCCTGCAGTCCAGCTATAATAGGGACAATGACCCAAAACAACAACAACCAAAACAACAACCACAACAACAACAAAAAACACCAACTAATGAAATGGAAATATCCTCAAATAACTGTGGAAGAGGACATCCCCAAAACTCAACCATTCACTTGGGACTGTTACTTGAGAAGCAAATCTCACTGGGATTTTATTTTACAGCATCTTGGCCTCTATCTTGTATAATATATAGCATATGCACATGTTTAATTGGACTAAGTTATGTCAAAACATTTTCCAAATTGGTTATATCGATTGGCACTCACCAGTAAAATATGAGAGTTCCCATCACTGTAACTCCTCCCTCACATTTGTATTGTCAGTCATTTTAATTTTTACAACAAATGGATATCAAGTTCTAGCTCATTGAGTTCTAAATTACATTTTCGTAATTAGTATTGCTAATTGTTTTCATATGACTTAAAATATCAGGTTTCTCCTCTTGTAAAGTATATATTTAAGTCTTTTACCCATTTCTTGATTGATTGTCTTTTTCTTAATAATTTGTAAGAATTTTTTTTATCATTTGGGGGAACATACTAGTCCTTTATCAAATTATGTATTGAGAATATCTTTCATTCTGTTTATGGGGATTGGTGATGTTTTTGTTTTAATAAAATCAAATGTCTCAGCTTCTTCCTTTATTATTTGTGTATTGTTTCTTTCTTTTTGATATTGTGTAAGAAATTATTTTCTTTGCTAATATCACAAAGGTATTAACCTATGTGGTCTTCCAAAAGCTTTAGGCCATTGTTTTTTACATTTAGTTCTTTGTTTTACTAACTCAAGTTCTGATATGCTATTTTGCACATAAGAGTAAAGTGTGGAGTTAAACCTAACAGATGGAAATTTCAAATAATCATGGTTGTGCCCGTGGGCATTTGTATTTCATGCGAATACTATCATACATGTATATTGAGGAGGAAAAAAAGGTTGAGAACAGTAGGTTGAAGGCATTGTCTACAGAAGTTCCTTTAGTGAGACTTAATAGGAATAAAAGTTAAACCTTGCTGTTAGACAAATTCTTAATTACTCATGTACAGAACAGGTTGGACCTGGTTTTCAGTGCTTCACATGAAAAAGACCTGGAGTTCTTACAGTTTCTAACTTGTGGTTGACAAGCTGGACATATCTCCAACTATGTGACGTAGTTGCCAAGAAATCTAATGAGATCTCAGCCTCCATTAAGAATAGAATGTCCAGATCATGGAAGATAATATCTTCACTGTAATTTGTAGTTATACAAAAATTAGACCTTTGCATGTTTTTTCTAGTGCAGCTCTTGAAAAGGCACATAGGTAAATCAGACATCATGAAGAGTAGTCAGTTGATGATGGAGTGAGAAACTACTACAGATGAACAACAATTGAAAGAATTGGAAAATCTTAGTGTGAAGTGGGGGAAATATAAATCGTTTATAATAATTGTGTTTAGAAATTTTAAATGTTTCCTAATGAAAGACAGGATCCATGTTTTAGTCAGCTCAAGACACTATATGACAAAATAATATCGATTGGGTGGCTTAAATAACACTTGGCTCTCTTGTCTCTTCTTTTTAGGGTACTAATCTCATCATGAGGGCACCACTCTCATGACTTCAACTAAATTAAACCACATCTCCAAATACCATCACATTGAGGGCTAGTGCTTCAACAGATGAATTAGGGGGGACACAAATGTTCAGTCCATAACAGCACATATATACTTTATGTTTCTTCAAGTAAACACTGGGGACCAGTGGAAGGAAGCTATAAGGAGGTAGGTTTAGGCGAATTCTAAAGGATCTTTAAAGTAGATGGACAACATGTCTTCAAAAAGGTCTTATTGATTCAAGAAAGTAGTGTTCTCCTTCCCCAACACTGATGGCATTAAAATGGAAGACCATTTATCAAGAATGTTACTAGTAATAGCTAATATTTATTAGTAATTACTACTGGCAAGGAAGTAGTCCTTATATTTTCTTTGAATTTTCCTATTTAACACTCACAGTGGCCCTAGGAGATGAGATCTATTGTAACATCATTTTTAAATGAAAGGCCAGCAGCTTAGAGAGGTTAAGTAGTTTTCCCAAAATCAAATAATTGGTAAAAGGCAGAAAGCATATCTGTCTTGTGTCCAGGGACCGAGTTCTCATCCACACTGTTTTTCACTTGTCAATGCTGGAGAAAGATTTGCTTCACTGGGAGAGAAGCTGTGCTATGAGGTATTCCAACTCTGATAAAACTAGATTCTAACAAAATAAAAATATATTACCTAGGAAGCATAAAACAGTATGGAAAACAGACACCAGAGGAAATGGAAAAAATGGTAGGTAAAATTTAATGAGGGAGAAAAAAGCTGGAAAGATCCTAAGTAAAGGTCACTGATCCAGGAAAAATGCATTCCAGGCTGAGTGCAGGCAGGGGGCATTTCCTGAGGGTTGTGCACTCAAGAGAAAGGTGAAGGGGGAGTAGAAGGTGGCAAAGACATAAGACATAAAAAAATATTCCAAGTTGTAGCAGAGGCATTGTATGATGGTCTGAATTGAGGACTCAAATGCCACATTTTGTAGATAGTCAGAAAAAAACTTAAGGAAACAAGGAAAAAATATTATCTACACATCAAGTGTCCAGGGATCTGTAGTAAGCTTACTTTCATTACTTTTCTTGTAACTAATTAATTAGCACCTCTCCTTTACAAAAAGCAGTGTCAGAAAGATGCTAATTAGATCCAAATAAACAAATCGATTATTTTCAAGCATTCTTTCATCCATGTGTGCATACATTCTTTTAACAAATATTTATTGAGTGACTACTATTTGCTAGGTACTTTTCTTGACACTAGGGATACAGCAGAAAAAAGTCCCACCCCTGCCACTCTTCATCCCTTAAAAATAATTCCCTGTCTTCATTCTTTAGAGAAGAAAAGCATATGCAAAAAATCAAAATGAATATGTAAAGTTTAAGGTGTGTTAAATAGAAGGGCTAAGGAGAAAAACAAATCAAGGAAAAACAGAAAATGAGGATGTATGGAGAATTGTTGAAAATTTTGATAAGATTTCAACTAAATATTCAAACTAAAAAGGAGAGAGGGAAAAAGTCAAGGAAAGATGTGTTGAGATCCCATGTAGGTTTAAAGTTCATGCTTATGAATCACAAATACCGTGAAAGGTTCTGTGGCAAATTGAAAGGACACTGGGAAAATCACTTCCCTCATTTTATACTCATTTTCTTAACTTTAAAATGGGACTCCTACCATTAGCCATCTAGGCAACACAAGATGTATGTACGTGGCCTTCAAAATGTAAAACAATATATATATGTAACTTTACTACAAAATGATTTATATTAAAATCTCTCTGAATCTCTGAATCTTTAAATATATGTATTCAAAGATTCAGAGTACACACTCACACACACACACACACACACACACACACACACACACACACACACACTCCATCCCATCTCATATCTCTATTATCTACCTAGTACAAATGTTCTGACAAGGAATAAGCGAATCTGTGATAGAATAGGGTACTTGAGGCTCCCAGAAGCCTCTCAGCAGACTCAGAGTAACATATTCCTTCCCCCACTGAGGTCTCCTTGGATTACTGAACATTTTGCAGTTTATTTAATCATCTCCTGAAAAGCTGGCTTCCTTCCTCTATCCGAGATACTCAGCAAAATGGAACTTGTCAACTAGGCTTATGGCAATAAATCTCATTTCCAGCATTTCTTCTGACATTCTAATGTCTTCCTGAACATAATAAAAAGGTCATTTTCCACCTGAATTCATCTTATCCAAGCCACCTTATATATCTGCAAATCCAAGTTTCAACAAGTTTGATCTCATTCCTTCCAAAGTATTTTATTGGCTTTAACCGAGATAAAAATCCCAACTGCAACCTCATACTCTCTAATTACTTGAGTGGGGATTATATTTTATTGGCTGATTGTATAACTGAGATGTATTTCGAAAGCTGAACAGTTCCTTTTTCTTGGATGGCAGATAATTAAATGCTCCCTTCCATTCCTTTCAGATATTGCCCAAGGATTTCTTATGATTTTGTTTACATCAATTTAATGACTTTCTGAGTATCGATTATGCCAAGATCAGCATTCTCACCTAAAAATAAAATAATCCAAACCCCCAAGACATGAGCAGGCCTTTCACTTTGTGCAACTAACTTAGCTGTATTGTCAGGTATTTTACAATCCGATTTCTAATTTCCTGATCAGCGACTCAAGTAGTAGCTTTCCAGAAGTTACGCATTCTTGGTTGCTGAGAAATTTTTCCAATAATAATAGTTGTATTTATTTTCAATAGATTGAGTGTTGATTTAAGTCTTCTAGACAACATTATCTGGAATATAGTGCCTTTTATATTGAAAAGTTACGAGAGAGTAGAGCTACTAGGAGCTCCTCCAGGCCAAAAAAAAAAAAAAGAGAGAGAGAGAGAAAAAAGAAAGAAAAAGAAAAAGAAAGAAAAGAAATTGGGAGAACCTTGGACTTCTTATTGCTGTTGATAATGACAGGGCATGGGCATTTGCTTATTTTGTTTAACATATTTGTGTCATTTCTCTTTGTATGTCAGTCTATCTACTTCTCTGAAATGATAAATCAATGACTTCTGACCAAGGAGGCAGGCTGCAGCCCTTACCTGTAGGAACAAAATCTCAGGACAATTTTATGGGACCACACCTTGACAACGACCTCTTCCTCTGGAGGAAGGAGCCCTGAGATCCAAGGGGTAGGCAGTCCCCGGTCTAGCCAAATGGTGGGGTGGGGGGATGTGGTGGGGAGGGCGAGCTCCTCTTCAGCTGGGGAGTCGCAAGCCGGGCTTTCCCGGATCCCAGCCCTGGCCCCAGCCATCCCAGAGCCAGCAGCCATGGACCGCGTCCGGTGTCAGGCCCTCGGAATGTGGACAGAAGATTGTCACCAATAAAATTCACTCTCCTCTCAAAAAAAGTGTACTTTCTTGAAGAGGAAAAGTGGGAGTACCCTTTGGGACGCTGCCAACTCTCCAAGCATCAACCGACCCTCTTCTCCTCTGCCAGGTCAAAAATGCAGATAGGGAAGAGGCAATAGCTAAGTGGAGGAGCGAAGGGACATCAGGGAAGCAGAGGGAAGGACCGGGAGAGGAGGAGAGAAAACGAAGAGAGAGGGAGAACTGGGTCAGCTTCCTGACCCGTGTGGTCTCCAGATCAAAGCCAACTGGGATCTGGAGAATGGATACGCTGGCAAGCTGCTGGGGGCCCAGAATGACTCAAAGAAGAAAAAAAATGCGCGTAGGCTCTGGAGCTGAAGGAAAAACTCGGTTGGAAGAAGGAAAACAAGGGCACTTCTCTTGCTTGATTGGTTCCTTTTTATTTTTTATTTATTTATTTTTTTTGTTCTTTACCAGGCACAGAAAGGAATCAGTTGAAACTCTTGGTCTGGGGGACATCCATTTTTTAAGAAATCAGAAGAGCTTTTTTTTTTTTTCTCTTCTTCTTTTTTGAAATAAATGCAGCAGTACTGATTTTCTCTCCACCTCTTGGGGTTTCCTTCCCCAATTAATTTTCTCTTATCCCATTCCCACTGCATCCCTAGTCTAATTCCAGGCTGGTCTGGACAAATTTGTCTTGATTTTAATGTCTTGTGTAACAGGTTTGTATCTGCTTAAATGCCTTCAGAGTATACTATTCGGCTAATTTGGTCTTCCACTCTCAATGTTCCAGTTCTTTCTAGTTCAGGGGTTCCATTATTAGGTGAGCTCTGTCCCTCCTGCCCTCCTTTGCAGGAACTAAAATTTCTCCCAAACCCTGGGCTGGGTTGCTGTTTTGCCATCAGGCTTTCAAAACATGTCAGAAGACTTTGCTTTGACTGCCCTTATACCCAAGTGATGGCTACTGGTGGGATTGCTCTCTAGACTGGGAATCTGCACCTATTCTCTCTCTCTCTTTCTCTCTCTCTCTCAGCCTGTTTCAGTTTATACTGATAAAAACAATTGAAGTACTTAGATGAAGTTGTGAAGTAGGGTTATTTGACCTGTACTCTGCACCCCAACACAGTCATTCTGTTCTGGCTCTCCTATCCTCTTTTACCTCCTCTATTCCTCCTCTTCATCAGCATTTTAGTTTCTCGCACCCTGAAAATTAATTCAACATCCTTGGACTCAGATATGAGAAAACTGCTGGAATCTGTTTTAACTCTGTTGGAAAGCAGCACAATTATTCATTCAACAAACATGCATAGAGCCTGACTAGGTGCCAAAACCTGGGAAATGGTCCAGAGACTGAAAAGACAAATGAGTTTTTTT
>NW_011888782.1:38098407-38115582 GCF_000151845.1 Pteropus vampyrus | reverse complement strand
TAGGAAGGCACAAATTAACCCTATTACTTTTACGAGTAGAGTTAAAGTCTGTGAAACTTAAGAGGATTAAACCACACAGTCAACTAGTGGAAGGATGCTAATAGCCAACTTTTATTTAGAGACTACTGTACACAAACTTAGCATCCTTTAAAATAGTTGATCCTCTTAATTTTTGAGGGTAAGTACAAAGCTATTCTTAAGTTCATTTAACAGATGAAGAAGCTGAGGTCGGTAGCTTGGTGAAGCTGCACAGATAAAGATAGAACTGGGACTCAAACTAAAGTTACTCGATCATGGAGTTCCTACAGTTTTTACATGCTGTATTCTGAGATTGAAATTTAAGCATTCTTATTCCTAATCTAGTGCTCTCTTCACTAGTTGTTTCTACCTTTATCCTCTGTAAAATGCATTTCAGGCTCCATTGGGCATACATTCCTGATTATCTGAATTGTCTACTCTACAAATATGTCCTAAAGCAGTATTTATGGTGGATTTACTGTATATCAAAAACACTAAGTAATGAATGAAGGCTGGAAAGAAGGTAAATAGATTGAGCTAATTGTGTTTATATCAAATAGAAAGTGTGATTTAGGATTGGCTGGGGGTAGCTACTTGCTTAAAATCACTGTTCCTAAGGGGTGACAATTTGTTTGAAAAAAGAAGACCTAAACATTGACTTATTTTATCTAAAACTGTCAGCAGGCACTTGTCTTAATGACTACTAAACTGAAAACATACTTAAAAGACTGAAACCAGGCTAGCTGAATCAAAAATGTTGGCTAATATGAATTTCTGGCTATTTATCTACTTCTCTCTTTCTTTATGATGAGGACAACAGCAGACAGATGAAAGTGATAAAGTGATGGAAAATGAGCTTTAGCAAATATATGGACAATAAAGTTGAAAAGAGTTACTTGATGCTCCTTCAAAAGAGGTCTTAAAGAAATACCTGCTTATTCTGTCAGACTGGCTGAACGTATCTTTTATTGAATTTGTATCCAAGGGAAATAAATACATTTGCAAATACATCAGAATATTTATTTTGTTACTCTATTTTACATCTTTCTAAGGATAATAACACCACCAATGCTTCTCTTATATCCCCAAATAGTCAGAAAGTGCATAGGATACTGAAGAGAAAAAAAAAAATTAGCTAGTACCTGCAAATAATGCTTGTTTTCTCTCTGTGTCAATAATCTAGAACTTTAAAAAAAAAAGAATAAAAATAAAATTATGGTACCCATGTTGCAGAATATTTCTATTTTTCCCTGCTTATAGGCAAAAGCTCTTTTTGTACATAATCTGGATAGAAAGCGTATTGGTCTTAAGAACCAATAAAAAATAATATAAAGGAAATAAAGTGGATGTCTACTGTTTTCGTCTGCTTATTGGGGAATGGCCGCAATCCCTGTGATTCTGAGGTTCTGTTGAGCGTGATGACCAGCTGCCCTCTGATTGCAGGGGTGGACATATGACTTAGGCCTGGCCAATCATCAGTCATGCTCCTGGATCTTCTTATTTACAGTAAATTACTCCAGAGATGGATAAAGCCAATCAAACCTTTTCTATAAGTGAGAAGATATTTATTCCTTTAGGATTAAACTCTGTAGATATAAACTCATGTTTAAAGGTAATTATCTTTTCAGTATAGAAGTAGAGCTGCAGCAGAAGAAATTGAGAAAATAGTCAAGCACAAGCAAAGGCATGTAAAGCCAAAATATGGGAAGAAGGACAAAGAGCCTTGACAACTTTGCTCAAATGTCTGTCTGAATCCTGCTAATGCATATGCATACTATACACACTTTTGGGATTCCCAGTCATTTAAACAAGTATGTCACCCCTTTTGTTTGTTTGTTTTTGTTTTTGCCTGTTGTTTTGTTATGTTTTGCTTTGGTTTGCTTTGGTTAAGCACCTTGGAGTGTGCTTTTGTCACTTTTAGTTGAAAGTATCCTTACCATTACAAAAACCTTAGTAAAAATTTCCTGACCTGATGACAAACTCCTGCTAGCTAACTGAGATTGTGAAAATAATGTCTCCCTAACTTAAAAAAAAAAAAAAAGCTCACAAGATACACAGGATAGGGGATGGGAAATACCAAGAGTTAAATTTCTTTCTTGGCCTATATTCTAAGATATGCTAATTTATTTTATTTGGTTTCTCTGATCTATGACTCATCTCTCTTTGGACATCTCTATATTTCATTGTCACACAGACTACAATACATCCATTTTTTTCATTGATAAATAGTCATAGCTTTATTATTTCACTCAAAATGCTGAGCCTCTACAGAACAGGCAAAAGACAAGGTATTAGTTTGGAAGGAAAAAAAGGAGATGCTGATCTGATCATTTTAGAACTGGAAGGACAAGTCAGCACTAGAAAAAAAGTTCTTCCCACCTTAAATTTCATGGCAGGAATTTGAACAGATGCTGAAAAATCACCTCAAGATAGAGTAATTTGAGAGTTTTTCTTAGTCTTTCTGGGGAGATCCCCAAAGTTGAAGACTGTATGAGGTGAGAAGTGAGAATAGAAGATGACTATGTTGCTGATGTGGGGAAAAGCCGTAAGTAACTAAGACCTAGCTACTCGGTCAGACTAAATGAGTATGATTTCCCCTCTATACACACTCCAAAGCTTCCCTTTGGTGTGTCTTTGCTTTTAAAGATTGAATTTAGTGTTCATTTACTGCTGAATTCAAGATTTGTCTCAGCCCTGAAAAAAATCTAAGTAATAACCCTAGACCTTGCACTCTTTTGAAATGTCCTTGAGCCTAGGAAAAATAATGCAGAGTTATGCTTTTTGGGGATTCTCTTCTAACTTGATATGTTAACCACTCTTGGACAGAATGCCTTGCTCTATAACTTAGAAGTCAGTCTCTATAAAAAGGCAAATCATTTTTCTTGGAGATATATCAATTAACTAGTTTTAACAGAATTTCAAAACTAGAATCAATAGCCAAAAATCATTTAATTTGCCTTCCTGACAGCTAAAACACATCACAGATTCTTGCAATTTTAATGGAAGCATAAGCATGTTTATAAATCTTTTATGCATTGGCTTGTATATGTTTTAATATGTATTGTATTTTCTCACAAGCTTTTTACCTTCAGGTTCAATTATTATGTAAATTTCTTGCCCTTACAAAGAAAAGTAAACACATTCAACACCTCCATGTAATTCTAAAATGCTAAACATTAAATTAAATTAAATTAAATATTTGTCCTATAGCACTGTTAGTTGAGTAGGTTATGAATCATCTATGTTTGTAGAATACATTGCTTTGAATTCTAATTTTGCCAAATCTACCCTGTAAGAACAAAGTATAAAGAACACTGAGGCTTAAAATCTTAAATACTGAACCACCTCTGTAGACTTTGCAATATTGGTACTGCATCCATAATCATACCTTTGTGAGAGAACTTACAGAACATTATTCAGAATGTTTTTTTCTGAAAAGAGTTTGGATAAATGCACTATATTTGAAAATGACTAATACTGTCTGATGTGCATCCAAACTTTTTTATTATGCTGAGAATTTGACTTAAAAGTTATAGAGTATCTTGTGTTTTTACTCTACCTGAAAGTGGTCCATTTTCATTTAAGCAAGAGTGGTACTCATGGCCATGTGAATTTGCTTAAGTCTCTGGCTCCTTGGATGTCTATTACCCCATTTGTTGCAAAATATAATTAGACTGGCTTTGTAGGCTTTCTGTCTAGGCTGAAAGCCTTAAACTACTTACAGGCTGCTTCTCAAACTATAGCCAAAGCAACTTGCCTATATCAGTTTATAAATTACCTTGCAAAATAATTATTTATTCGTATATTCATAAATCGGTGAAATCATTAATCAAATAGTATAGTCTGCCTACTATGTGTCTATTCTATGCATATGGCAGAAAATAAAACAGACACAAATTTCTGCCCTCATTGAGTATTCATTCTGGTAAAAGAGGAAACAGACAACATTCAAGATATGTAATTTAAATATATATCATATTATATGCTGATAAAGTCTATGGAGAAAAAAAATATTAAGAAAGGGAGATAAGAAGTATTGGAGAGGGGGTTAAAATTTTAAATAGCTGTTCAAGGAAAGCTTCAATGAGAAGGTGACATTTAAACAAACACTTTGAAGGAAGTGATGGAGAAAGCTACACTAATAACTGAGGGGAAGAGTTCAAGAATTAGAGGGGAAGAGTTCAAGAATTAGAAACAGCAGGTGCAGTCTATGGCCATGCTACCCTGAACAAGCCTGATCCCATCTGATGGTGAGTACTTGGATGGGAAACCACCTAAGAAGAACAGGTGCTGTAGGCGTAAAAAAAAAAAAAAAAAAAAAAAAAAAAAAAAAAAAAAAAAAAAAATATATATATATATATATATTTATATATATATATATAAACAGCAAGTGCAAAGGCCCTAATCTGGGAATATGGCAGGGATATTTAGGAATAATGAAGAGACCACAATAGTTTGAATGGCTCAAACGTGAAATAGGAAATTGGACCTCAGAGTAAGCCTGTATTAGAAGAAAAAGATTTATTTAAATAAAGATTGAAAACTCTTCATCTAGATTACTTGTAAGGCTCCAAAACGCATTAATATTCTAAGGTTCTATATTATATTACATAATGAATGAGCCTTCATTCAGTGTTATTAGTCCTTTTTTTGTGTGCTACTTAATGTCACTCCTTGAGAATTACATGTTTATCCAAGAATTGCTTCTTAATACCTTACTGTAAACTCAACTATCTTACTTATTTTAAAGGGAAATAGTATGGATAACCTGGGCCTCGTTTTTAATTAATTTGAATTTCCAGGAGTCCATTAAATCCATGGTGATCTGTTGGTTTTAGAAAATCAAATATATATTGTTTTCATATTTCTGCAGTCATTATATGTCCACCTCAAATTTCTGAGTGAAATTATCAGGGATCATAATAGCTAGTAGGTATATGGCAAAGCAAGCAGAGATAACTCTGGAGTATTTCTTGAGAATTAATGAAGTTGAAATTTCTTTTAAGATATCAAACAACAAAAAAGTATCCTGAGTCACTTTCTATTACTCAAAACTGAAAGAGCTGTTTATTTCAGTTGAAAGTTAAAAACATATAGAGACCTCTGAAGGGAAACTCTCAAGTTGTAGGGTGAACCCAGACTCTTACACTTTCTAAGTAAATTTTATGCACCAATTGAAATCCCTAATGAATTATGAGTATTTAGTATACTAAGAGTTTTTGACATACATTTTATAGTTGTAGTGTAAGTTTTATAATTAAGTAGCCTTGCTAGATTCTTCATTTCTCATATCTAAGACAGGAAGGAAAATGACTAAGTGGATTTCTACTTCAACTGAAATAGCTATGCATTTCTTTTTGTACCCAGACATTGAGCAATCTACAGTCTGAAATAAGAACATAATGTTTACCATAGGCTTTAAAAGATTTTTCTTTCCTGAGCTCCAGTGATATATCTTTATTAGCTAGCATTATTGAGAATGTGAGTTGTAAAATTCTATTAAAACAATGACTGATATTACTATTAAAATTGAAATTAAACAATAAAATTTAAGGGAATATTTCTTAGAGTGATTTTAGGAATTATTGACTTAAAAAACCTTGAGGTCAAGAAATGAAGCATAGTTTATCTTGTACCTATATAATCTCTGTGCCTCTTTAAAATAGTTTTATCTTTCTAGACTTAACATAAATCCCACTTAGCCCTCAACTTCAATCTTTGTTATCAGTGCATTAGACCCGGCCCTTGCTCATCTACTGCCTGTTTACTTAAACATCTACTAGTTGGGCTTCTATGATGATTTGTTCTCAACATGGCCCTTTTTGTTTTATTCTCATTGATGCCAAATAGTTTTATCACTCTCTTCCTCCTATAGATTAGGTTTCTTTACATTGTGTTTCAAAGTTTTCACTATGATGGCTAGGACTTGACTCATTCTCTTTGCATTTCCTAAACCTTAGTCTGTCTAGTTGTGATATTGTAATTTATAATAAGAAATATATATTTGGTCTTTGACCCATTCTCTGCATAGACCTCTTAAAACCTTTGGAATTTCCTAAGTACTGAGAGCATAAAGGTGTCTTTTGTTACATTAACTGGGTGACTTTTGGAAAGCTCCTAAGGTAACCTAAGGTTGGGGGCTGGTTTCCAGGGGACTCAACCATTTGATTAAAGGATTGGAACTTTTAGTCCCACTCCTAAACCTCCAGAGAAGGGAGAGGGGCTGAAGATCGAGTTTAATCAACAATGATTTAATCAAACATTTCTATGCAATGAAGCCTTTACAAAAACCCAAAGGACAGGTGCCAAGTGCTTCAGGGTTGGTGAGCACATGATGATTCAGAGAGAGTGGCATGCTTAGAAAGCAAGGGAGCCCGCTCCCCCTTTCACATACCTTGGCCTATGTAATTTTTTCATCTAGCTGACACTCTCTCGAGGTAGATAGTGTCAGAATTGAGTTGAATTGTAGGACACCCAGTTTGTGTTCAAGAATTGCTTGGTGGTATGGGGAGAAAACCCAAAATATAATTAGTACTAGAAATCATCCTTACCAGTGCCATAACTGAAGACCCAGGAGAAACACATTTCATCTCCTATCACCCTCCTTTATGTTTGCTTCAAGGTCTATGTTCTGTAAAAAGGAATTCTTTCTCATCACTATCATTTATATATAAATATTCCTAGAGTGCCAAATGTATTTGCAAAGTTTTGGCTAGAACTGTGTAATTACTAATGGGGAGATTGGGGAAAGAATGTGAATTAGGTTTTTTGAATGCTCTTGAGTTGCATACAAGTTTTGTTCAAAAACTAGGAAGTTACCAAGAACACTATGACATAAGGAGGTAAGGAACAAATGACATTAGCCTCCAAAACCATCTTTGGTGAAATTTCATCTCCAGTGGAAAATTGTTTATATTAATTAGAAGGAAAAGAAATCACTTCAATTTTTTAAATGATCATTTGCCTGACCTTGCAATGTTGTCACAGATTGATGGTTTAAGGTTCTTGGCCTGACCTTCTCGGGGTCCTGAGTTCTGATCTCAATAGATTCTAAGCAGGAATGTTGCCTATTGTGCTATGTCATTGCTTTGAGCATACTATCCTGACTGTTGATGAATTATTTTATACTAAAGATGCAAAACTCTTATTCTGTTCCACATAACATGAAATATGATTTCCTTTGGCTGAACATTATTTATTTTACCTCTTGCAGTAAGAAGTACCCATTATGATGATCTGAATTATAACTAAACTGTCTAGTAAATATCATTCGAATATTATATATCCTCAGTTGTAACAAAAGCATTTGTGATCCAGATGTAGCCAGAAAAGCTCTTTAAGAAATGGGTAAGGTGGACCCAATCTCCCATTCCCTAGATTTGAAGGACAAATATTCTGCTATATTATTTTGTGAAGCTTACACTCTTAAAAATTTATTTCTGACTGAGCTTTTGTTTATGTGAAATTATTTCAGTCTTGAAATGGTCTTGTCATCTCATATGTACTGTATCTGGCTCATACAGATAGAGTGCACCAGCAGTCCCCAACCTCTTTGGCACCAGAGACTGGTGCTCCTACGAGAATCTAATGCCTGATGATCTGTGGTGGAGCTGAGGCGGTGATACTAGCACTGGGGAGTGGCTGCAAAAAAACAGATGAAGCTTCACTTGCTAGCCCACTGCTCACCTAATGTGCAGCCCGGTTTCTAACAGGCCACAGACTGGTACCAGTCCTCAGCCCAGGGGTTGGGGACACCCTGGGATGCACTATCTTATTAGCTAATTTTCTTAAGAAAAATGTGTTTGAAGTTAGGAAGCTTTATTAAAATTTTGGAAAGATAAAGGAATTTATATTTAAATCAAGTCTCCCTGCAACCAAAAAGAAAGTCATAAATTTATTGTTAGACATTACTGATAAAGAAAGTGGATACGAATAAAGCTCTAACATCAAAGTGCCTGGGATTGAATCACAGCTTTACCATTAGTATGGATCACTGCATGACCTTGGGGAAGTTACTTCATGTCTCTAGGCTTCAGTTTCTTCATGAGTAAAATGAAGAGAATAGCATCTACCTCATAGGATTATTTTTGAGGAAGATTATTCCATTAATTCATATAACTTGCTTAAAATAACATAACAATAACTATAACGAATTAATTAATGAAAAGATATGTAAAGGCCTTCTACCATTTCCAAACTTATAACAGTGAGACTTGGTCTTTGTTCCTTCCTCTCTTCTCAATATCTCTTCCTTCATTCCCCTACCAAATTTCATTTTTTATTTTTATTATGTTGTTAAATACAGAGTAGTTTCACCATCACTTTTGTGGCCTTAGCTATTATATGACTAATAGCCTTGAGAGTTACTGCTCCAAGTGGCTTGTCGAGGCATTTTCCTAAACTAGGACATTCTGAAAGAGGAATTCTGAAAGCAATTGACTTTATACACAAATATCTATCATACATGTTTGTATCTAAGGCAGTTGCTTCTAGAATTCTATGTCTTGTGTGTATGTATGTATGTATACGATATCCCTAATTCTTAGATTGTATTTTGATCCAATTCAGCTGCACATCTTTGAAGGTAGTACTCTAATGTGTCATCACACTTTGATTATGAGACTGACCTTTGATCAAGGTCATTCACTGAGTAAGTGCAGAACAGGGATTTTAACTAGACACTGACTACTCTCCAAAGTCCCTCTTTCTACTATATCTAGCCAGTTATTTGTGATCTCACTTAATTCTCACAGCAATCTCTCAAGAGGCTGACAGTATCGTTGTCACTTTTTATATTTAAGGAAACTGAGGCTTAGAGAGGGTAAGTGAGTTGAACAAGATCACAGCTAGTAAATGTCAGAGCCCAGATCAGTCTGCCTTTTGCAGATCAACTATTTAACAATTATGCTATTATGCTATTTAACAATTATTCCCACCCCAAAATAAAGAGGATCAGATAGACAAAATAGGACATCCAGGTTAAATATACAGTCAAGATGATTTGTTCTAATACATACTACGTAGAGCTGCATTTAAAAACAATTCCGTCTATGGCCATGCTACCTTGAACAAGCCTGATCTTGTCTGATCTCAGAAGCTAAGCAGGGTTGGGACTGGTTAGTACTTGGATGGGAGACCACCTAGGAAGACCAGGTGCTGTAGGCGTAAAAAATAAAAAAAAATAATAAGGTATTGTAAGCTGACAAGGTCCTTGCAATCTGTGAGGTCAACCAAGGATTGCCTCGCCTAAAAATAAAAAATAAAAAAAATAAAAGAAAGACAATTCCTCATAGGAATTGAATTCTACAGGATCCATCCGAATGCTAGCAATTCGGTGAAATTTATTTATGGAATACATAGAATACTGAATTAAAAATCATTTGTCTCATTAGCTTTCCTGTTGGTTCATAAGATGCAAATGAAATGTTAAGGTTAAAACCAGGGGGTGAAACTACTTATTTTAAGAGGAAAAATATAAGCGCTCTACTCTAGAATACTGTTACTGTAATGTAAGGAGAACCAGGAGGGCAAGTAAGTCGGGCAGTTGACAAATATCACAGCTGAAGATGGAGTTTAATAGTTTCCAGCATGAAAAGAGAAAGAATTCAAAGATCATTGTGTGCGTGTGTGTGCCTGTGTGTGTGTGCGTGTGTGCGCGCGCGCGCGCGCATGTATGCATGTGTCCGATTGTTTTATTAAGCTTCTCCTGACGCAAATTCCCCTCAACCCCATCTAGCTGATGACTGGAAGCCTTTTGATGAAGTACAGTACGAGAGGATCACTAGTTGGCATTCTCTGCTGGAGACTAGCCTCATAGAAGGGTGACTCTGTGATGCACGAAAAGCTATTTAATGCCCCGGCGAAGTGGCTCAGGGAACAATATTTTATTAAGCTTCAGGGATGAGAGTTGTGATCCCGCATCCCTGATTTAGAGACACTTTGGGCTCTGACGGCTCCACCCTGGTGTTCTAGAGGAAAAATATTCTTTCATGCCCTCTGCCTGATGTGAAAGCAGCACAGCTTCTCGATGTTCCGCCTGGGAGGTGGTTCAGTCTTTAGAAATTGCCTGAGAAGCCTGTCCATCTGCTGGGGGTGCCCGGATTTCTGGAACGGACGAGGAGGAGCTTGGCTTTTTGTCTGAGTAATTTAAGAATTTTCTGTTTGTAACTTAAAATCGCCACTTAATTCAAAGTGAAAGAGACACACGCTCTGGCTTTGCAGACATTCGGAAAATCCGTGTGACGAAGTATGGCCTAGAAACTCCTGATTTAATTTCCCCCAGGAAAGAGTAAATATTTTCTGTTTGGTACTGAGCAGTGCACTGAAGTCATATGCCTTCAAAAGAAGGTGTGTGCGACAGGGCGGCGGGGGTGGGGAGGAAGGGGGCGGAATCAGCTCACTTATGTGGGGAGCCCCCGGCCAACCCGTAGCCGGTCCTGTTCAATGCCAGGAAGCGAGTTTCCACCTGTGCCGCCTCCTCCAGCCCCTTCCTTCCTCCTTCGCTCCCGCCCTTGGACCCAAAGTGCGCGTCCCGCGTGAGTTCTCCACCCCCACCGCCCTGCCCTGCCCCGCCCCGCTATTCTCTATATAGGCGAAAGAGGCTGCCACCTCACCGCGAAAAGTCCCCGAGTAGGGAGTCAATGCTATGGGAGTCTTGGAGAACGAAAAGGGCAATCTGGCTTTCTGAACCGCGACGAGGCTGAGTGGGCACACTGAACTGAGAGGCTTAATCACGAGGGTAACGCCACAGAGAAGTGGCATTCCCCGCCGCCCACCCGAGCGCGCGGCTTCTGTGTCTGCTCCCTATTGGCGGGTGCGGTGCCAGGGGCGGGGCCACGAGAAACCCCGCCCAACGGGCTTCTGCAATCCGCGCGCGCGCGCCTACCCGGCGAAGTTCCGGACCTGGACAGTCTACGACTCGGTCCTGCAGCGCCTCTAGGCTGCGGATCCGCGCTCCAACCACCTGCTCCGCGCTGCGCCCTGGAAGCTGGTAGAAAAGAAAAGGGAGGGAGGAAGCGGAGGGAGGAGGAAAGAGGCAGCTTACACACGCCTTCCAGTCCTTCCACTCAGAGCAGCCCGGAGTGCTGCTGCCACCGCTGCTATCCTTGCTGCTATCACGGCCACCGCTGCTGCCACCTGAGGAGACCTACTGGACCCTCCGCGCCCTGTTGCCACCCCTGGAGATTCCTTCCTAGCACCCAGCTTTTTTATGCACACCTCCACTACCATTATTATTATTATTCCAAGAGAAGAGAAATAACAGACCAGGAAAAAAGAACCACGTATACCTTTCCGAATTATTCAAGTGTCTCCCGGGAAAAGAGGGTCGCCGGTCTCAGGAGGAGCTGACAAGAGGGCCAAGGGCGAGTGTTGAAAGGGAGGGAGGAGGAGTTGGGGCTCTGCGTGGTGGAAAGTTACGTGAGGCGGAGACCCGAAGGTGCAGCGCCACAGCTCAGGGGGCGGTGTGTCTGGGAGAAGCCGCTGCCCCTTGTGTCCCGACCTGCGAGCGCTCCGGCCGGGAAAGGAACGACGCCCCCTCCTGCAACGCGGACTCTTTTGGTGGCCCCCTAGGAGGAGGAGGAATATGGCATCGAAGGCAGCCCCCTCCTGCCGTCTGGTCTTCTGCCTCTTGATCTCCGCTGCTGTCCTCAGGCCAGGTGAGAAGGGACCTCGGAGCATCCCCGGACCAACGTGGGCTAGGGGACAGTTTCCCTTAGTCCCTGGCCCAGGCCTTATATCGCCTGGGTAGTGTTCTCAGAAGCGTGGGGGGAAGTAAAGGGATGGCGGTGTGGACGCAGAGCTGTTCTGGGTTCAATTACCTATGCCTCACATTTGGGCTCGGCCGGTTGGCTCAAGTTTGGGCAGAGACTGGGGGCACTGGGTAAATTTCCAGGAACTTTGGGTGCGGCAGGGGTCAGGGCTCCAGGAACCCGCGGGCAGGATCGCCTTACTCTCCCCTTCTGCCAGTGGCTCCCTCCTAGGCGACGAGCTCTCGCCCGCTGTTAATCCCTCCAATCCCTGGACCTCAAAGTCCACCGCACTTCGCTCCGGGCAGTTTTTCTTTCGCTTAGCTCTCGCAGGCAATAACTGGCGGCACTTTTTAGTGATAAAATCCCCTGGTAACTTCTCCATGGCATGAGATGAAGAGGCGTTGGGAGGGGTGGAGAAGAAAGAGGACTTTAATCACTCCCTTAAAAAATCCTCCTAAAGCTTAAATTGTCATTTGGACGCCTCCTCCTTCATTGTCTTGGTAGGAAGTGAGTGTAGGGGTGGTGGCAGGCTAAGGACGCAGCCTGAACTAGAATATAAGCAGCTAGGTTTGTGAGACCTTATTGAGGGGTTTGTGAATTTTTCAAGACCCGTGATTCAACCTCAGGTCTCAGTTCTGTACTGAACCTTAGAAGAAACAAGGCAAAATCCCCTAAAACTAAAATATTTCTCTGGGAATCCCTTTCCACACCCCTACGGCCGTCCCCTAGCTCTGTCATCCTGAGACCTGCGGATGGCTGACAGTAGTTGGTCCTAACAGCGCATTCTGCGTGCTCGCCTGTCAGTTGACAGAGCATCAGGTTCATTTCCTCGCTAGACTTAAGGGTTTTTTGAAAAATTTTCTCCCTTTGAAGTTTTGATCTCTCGCCCTTTGTAGACAGTTCCAAGTAAAACTCCTACTTGTTATATCGGCTTCTGTTTGTTCTTTTACCCATTTCTTTAGTTTTTATCAAAGAAAAACTCACTCCCCATTCGCATCTTAAATTTCTGAACAGCCCTTCAGTTGGCAAGTTGAGGCCAAAGAAGAGGTTTGAAAGCTTCTGGATATTTCCCAGGAAAACGGAGAAAGTGAGGCTAGGGGCTAGAGCTTGAGGATCACAAGTGTTTGTGAACTGCTGCTGTGCATGTTTGTGGTGGTAATGGTGCAGGGGAGAGGTGTGCCCTCTCGCGATCTCTTTATTAAAGTTTACATTTCTATGTGATGTAAAGCGCTCACCTGCTATTTTGAGGCTAGAGAAAGAGGCATCTGTGCTGTATCTCTGGCTGTGGGGCGGGGACTGTAAAACGCAAACTGAACCATCCTTAAAGCAAGTGGAGTAGGGCAAGAAAACCCGGGAGGTCGGGCGGGGAGATCTCTTTGGATTGGCACAGTGTATGTAGCTTTCTCTTTTTCGTAAGCCCAGTGTCCGATGTGGGAAGGAAGGACATTCACTCTGGAGCCAAGGGGAAAGAAGGGAGAACGAGGATGATGTAGTTTGTAAAATACAAAGATTCACAGGCCCACAGTTTTCAGTTTAACCTTCTCGCCACTTTGAGAGGGTAATCTCACCTACAGTCCCACCCCAGGAGCACACGCACACGCCCAGTTTTCTTTTCTGTGCGGTCGCGCTGGTATTTATTTTCAGTGGCGTCACCTCAGAGGACAGGTTTTTCTGCACATTTAACTGCTAAAAGGGGATAGGTTCCACTTTCAGACCGCCTGAGTGGTGATTCTACTGGCGCTTGGGCTCTCGTTTCTTCTCCGCACCCAGCTGCGCGCTTTCGGAGAGCGTCAGCCGGACTCCCCCAGGGGTCTGAAGCCTCAGCCCCTAGGATCGGTAGTTTTCTTGAATGTGTCCAGCAGCACATGCGCCAAGTTCTCGGTGAGGTGACAGTGTGTTTTAAAAGAAAGGATTGTGGCACTAAAAAGGCCATGTCGGGTCTCAGGACAAAAGTCCTGGACAGCAAGTGCACCTTCTTCTGAGATCTCCGCAGAGCTGAGTCTGGTGGGGATGCAAGACCAATGGCTGGTTTATTCAAAGGGACTAAGTGACTTCCCTGCCTGCCGCCCTTCATTTCCGGGGCAGTTTGTAATAGTGTGTCCAGACCTACAGGACAAAATTCGAGTTCATGAACCTGATCCTGCAGATCTTTTAGTCTGTAGTCCTTATATAAACATTGATTTATTTTAGGTATGGCATGCTACTGTTTTGAAGGGAAGGAAAAAATATGTATATGAACCATGAAAACTGATTTGGGACTTATAAAGGCAATGAAGTATGTGCGCATCTTCTGAGGAGCAAAGAATCTCATTATTCTTATAGAAAGAGCGTCAGCCTGTGGTGACATTTTGTATTGCTTTAAAAAAGACTTTCCTTGATTATTTACAACAAGGAGGTGGGGCTCTGCAGTTAACTGTTTCTTCACTTGGGTCATCTGTGTTCACTCTTCTCTGGCATGTTTCTTCATTGCTCACTGATATAGGTTCATTCCAAGACATAATCACACTTAAAGCTTTTTTTTCAGTGGGATATTATTTTCAGAAAGTATTGCAATAGGGCCTTGGGAAAAGCATCAACTCAAATAGAGACCTCCTGAGACTATTAAAATTTATTAATTTTAAAACTGAAAACTGTTTAATAACCAGTAAATATTGTCTTTTCCTTGATGATTTATTTAATATCCAATAAAAATTACAATTTAATAGGGTACTATTTTCATTAAACTACTTTTTCTAGGCTTGGCTCAGGATCATCTACCTTGAGCAAGTCATTTCACCTTTTTGGGCTTCAGCTTTCTCATAGGTAAGGAAAACAGTGTACTAAGAATCTTCTCTCTGAGACAGCTGCAGCTCAAAACTCTGTTTCTAATGACTGAAGATTAAAAAGCTGATTAGGGCAAGGCAGAGCCATTTTTCTCTATTTTTTAATGCTTTCAGATAGTCTGAGTGGACACAATTCATGTAAATTGTTTTACTAGAAAATGTCAGTGGCTATTTTGCTAATTTTCCATCATTTTTCCTAGTTTTATAAACTCATTATAATATCTTGTGCTTATTCCTCAGTAGGCCTGAAAACGACCATTTTAAAAAAAAAAAATTGTGATGGAGAGGAATTAGTCTCCCATTCTCCTGGGTAAAGAGACCTCAAGAGTGGGAAAGGTTTTTAGATCTCAAAAAAACCCATTAGTGTAACCCATGCCTTCTGGAAGTCTACCTCAAAACTTCACATACAATTCCTAGAACAGAATATAAGTGATGGTTGATGCTAATATGTTAATGTGACAAAACCTTATATATACGCCCCCAAAATGCTCCTAAACAAAGAAGTTAAGTTGCACTGCACCATGGTCGTGAGTGCAATATAGAAATAAATAGAAGATACTACTGCTTTCCTCATGTTTTCAATTCTATACCATTCCAAAATGTTTTCATGAGTAATCTAAACAAAAGTTGGATTCCAAACTTTTTCTGACTTTATGGAAAATTTAAACTATCCTGTCTTTTTAAAAAGAAATTTAGAAGGAAATCTTGTATATTGTTGACTTATTAAAAAGAAAAAAATCAATAAAAACCTACTTTGATAGTCATAAGTATTACCAGGAAATTTTATATCTTGGGGTCAGAATTCATGTGTTTAATTTTTAGCTATGCAATATAAGAATGTTGTCACCTTGTGAAAGTTATTTTTCTGCTCCTTTTAATTTTCTCCCTATTAATGCATGGTTCTGATTAGTAATTCCCTTGCTCAATATTTTGAACTCTTCAAGTTGAGATATTCCATTTTAAGACTTTTACTATATTCTTAATTGAATAATACTCTTTATTGTATTTAATTATCATGATTATTTTATAAAAAGCAGGCAAAATATTTTTTTTTCCTTCTTTTTCTTCTACTCCCCAAGTTTTCACACCATTAAACATAGGCATTTGTAAAATTGAGAACTAAGTTGTCAACATCACTTGGTATGAGATGGCAGTATTTTGTCATATAGTATTTTAAATTCTTTACAATCACCTTGTTTTATATTCTCAAACACATCTCTTTCTGTTCTGGCCATTTAATTTGCATAAAACATCATCAAAGAGCTCTAGTTCTTTGAAGCCATTAACTCAAGTAGATACATGTGATGTGTACATATGTTGCTCTCCCAATATGCAGGAGAGCAACATAGGTGCACCTATGATAAGAGAGTATCTCTGTCCCTCTGTGTATACATAGAAAATGAAATTTGACTCCTCTCACAGTGTTAATTTTGTTCTTCATTGTTAGATTTTCACAAGGATACATTTCATTTCTTACATATGAATGTATTTGGCATATTAAGAAATGAGTCAACTCACTGGAATATTAAAGAAAGTTTTCATAGGAGGGGTTGGTGATGAATCAATATTTATTTGATTATTACTTTTAGATATCAATTTCTTTTCAATAAGAAATGAAAAAGACCAGAGAAATGTCCATTTATATTTCTCATTATTTTTTTGTATCAGGTCAGAATTTTCCCTTTGCTGTGGAGATGAAAGTTAAGACTAAAATATATCTTCTATATTTAAGAAAAGGATTATAAGCAATTTGATAAGGTTAAAGTGTTAACAGATATTTGTAATTATTGATGTTTTCATTCAGCTAATTTTCTCTGTTTAAATGACGAAATTTATATTCTCTCTCTTCCACCATATTATTAGATGGAATACCATATATATTTCATCTAGCACGAGTTCTAAATGTGCTGTGGTATTCAGCAATTGTTTTATGGTAACCTGTTATCATAAGCCATTGTTGTAGCATATATTTCAAGAATGAAATTAGCTTTTAGTGCTGCCTCTCTTACATATCCAGTTAGTTCTCAATTATCCAATACATTCAAGAGAAAATCAGAGTTGTGCATGAACCAAAACAGTTTCTAATTAAAGGATTACTTAATTTGACTTCGAGTTGAAGTACTTTAATGAACATGCCTGTGTCTGACCTTCTAGGAATTCATAGTATTACAACATAATGAAACTAAACTGTGGAAGAATAGATTAATCAGAAATTAGACAGCTGTCCACTTTCTCTAGCTTGTTACCCTCTCTTTCTTTTTCTAAAACTTTCTCTTTTATCACTTGATGAACCATATAGCCTGGTATATCCAAGACAGTTCTGTTTTATGCCTGATGTCTTGATTCAGTTATTAATGGTACCCTATTTTTCTCTCAAAAGTGCAGTTTGGATGGCAAATTATATAGTTGCCATAATTATGATGCTTGTCTATATGTCTGCCTTAGAGTACTTAACTGTAAGACATGAATTCATCATCCTGACTACCGCATGTTTCTAAACTTTTTTTTAAAATTTCAGCATCAGCTACAGTGAACTATCAATAGGAGTTATATGCTCCTTTAATGTCAAGTATGACAGAGAGACA
>NW_011888782.1:38090025-38098357 GCF_000151845.1 Pteropus vampyrus | reverse complement strand
ACGAAATTTATATTCTCTCTCTTCCACCATATTATTAGATGGAATACCATATATATTTCATCTAGCACGAGTTCTAAATGTGCTGTGGTATTCAGCAATTGTTTTATGGTAACCTGTTATCATAAGCCATTGTTGTAGCATATATTTCAAGAATGAAATTAGCTTTTAGTGCTGCCTCTCTTACATATCCAGTTAGTTCTCAATTATCCAATACATTCAAGAGAAAATCAGAGTTGTGCATGAACCAAAACAGTTTCTAATTAAAGGATTACTTAATTTGACTTCGAGTTGAAGTACTTTAATGAACATGCCTGTGTCTGACCTTCTAGGAATTCATAGTATTACAACATAATGAAACTAAACTGTGGAAGAATAGATTAATCAGAAATTAGACAGCTGTCCACTTTCTCTAGCTTGTTACCCTCTCTTTCTTTTTCTAAAACTTTCTCTTTTATCACTTGATGAACCATATAGCCTGGTATATCCAAGACAGTTCTGTTTTATGCCTGATGTCTTGATTCAGTTATTAATGGTACCCTATTTTTCTCTCAAAAGTGCAGTTTGGATGGCAAATTATATAGTTGCCATAATTATGATGCTTGTCTATATGTCTGCCTTAGAGTACTTAACTGTAAGACATGAATTCATCATCCTGACTACCGCATGTTTCTAAACTTTTTTTTAAAATTTCAGCATCAGCTACAGTGAACTATCAATAGGAGTTATATGCTCCTTTAATGTCAAGTATGACAGAGAGACAAGGTTATAGCCTAGAACCCTAGAATATTGTAGTGGGTGTGGGACATTAAAGATCTCATGGATTGGAATGGAAACAGAATTAACCTGATATGCCAAGAGAATAATGGTGCTTGAAATTCACCTGAGAGCTATACTTAGCTATAGAGTATTTAGAGAAGGCCTGTTTCAGTCTGATCCTGAAATCCTTTATCAGCCAATTGCACACTTTCCATTCTGTTCTTTTATAAGATTTCTTGGTAGCTTACTATCAATTTGGGTCTAAAAAATAATTGCAGGGATGTCAATAAAATTGAAGGAAGCCCTAAGTCTTTCTGTACATGTAAGCTACAGTTGTATTAATTAGAAATGGTGACCTGACTTGAGGCAGCCAACAATATGGCTAGGACAGTTAGTATTCCTAATTAGGCACCCGAGTGTTATTTGGTTCAGCTATCTCTGAGTGTTTCAGTTACTCAGAAAGCCCCCAAAGTAGTTGGAGATAAAGAACGATGAGAGGGTATTATCTAAGCACACAAGATAAAGGATGTCACAATATTGTCCTCTTTAATAGAGAAGAATGAAGGAAGAAGGCATTGGCCATTGTGGCTAAAACTTCTGTGAGTATATTCCCAAGTATTTCTCTGTTAGTGGGGAGGTTTCTGAGTATAGAATCTACCTAGCTCCAAGTCAGTCGAAAAACATACAAAGAGGTCTAACTACTCTTATTAAATTTTTGAGCCACAGTCTATCAGTCAGTAATGCCACATAATAAAGTACTCCAAAACACTGCTTTAAATCAGCAACTATTTTACGTGTACGCTATTGCGCAGGTTGGCAATTTAGTCAGGACAGTTGGATGTTTTTCGGATTTTAGCTGGATGTCTTCATTCTACAATAGTTCACTATGAGTCAGCCTGGGCAGCTTTTCTTCTGGGGGTTGGCTGGCTGTTCAGGGAAAATCGACTCCTCTCCCTGGTGTTTCATTCTTTAATATGCTTCCTGAGACTTATTCTCTTGGTGGAAGCCACATTTTGTTGGTCAAGACAAGTCCCACACTCAGCTCAGATTCAAGGGTGGGGAAATCATCTCCACCTATTGAATGGAAAGAGCTAAAAATACTTTGCAAAAGATATGGATAAAGACCAAGAGAGAGAATTGGGAGAATTTTTGCAATCAGTTCACCTCTCACAATAATAGTAGGGGATGTAGCAGCAGCAAAGACCCTACTGCAGATCCTTAGCCCCATATTTACAATTTTCACCCTCTTCTTCTTGATACTTGGGCAAGAAATATGACAGTTTATCGAAGCTCAAGCAGTGTCTAATAAGAATGCTGTTTCCCACTGTTCAAACTTTATCTTTCCCTGAAATAAAGTCATAGAAAAATTCAGTGTGTGTGTGTGTGTGTGTGAGAGAGAGAGAGAGAGAGAGAGAGAGAGAGAGAGAGAGAGATTGACGGGTTAAAGGCATACAATATGCAGTCCATGGTCAGAAGCTAAAACATGATAGAAGAAGAGTGGTTGGAAAAATGAGAAGATGCCTTAAACAAGACATTCATCTTGTTCAGTTCTCTTACTTGACAGTTGGAATACAGAAAGCCTCGGGTTAAGAGATTACCTAAAATTCAATAGCAAATTAGCCAGCTTTTAGAGACAACAATGTTCTTAGTTTCATTTATGCCTAGACTCATAGATTCAAGGTTTTGGAGCTATAAAGAACCTAAAATTACTTAGCTACTTGCCTAAGGTCACATTGTTGGCTAATTCAATAGTAAAACTTATGTGAATTAATGATTCAACATACATAACAGCATGAAATAAGTACTGTGTTTATTGAGAGCTCAATACGTGCAAAGCACTGTGCTTGGTGTTGGGGTTACTGCCATAAACTAGTTCCTGTCACTCCAAAACATTGTATCTTCTCTGGGGAACAGACATCAATCAACTAATTCCATAATTATTTGCTAGAAGTTTTGCTAAGTACTACAAGGACAAATAAAGAGAATTTTACATCAGAGTGGCCAGATTTGGCCTGGAGTTTAGGGAAAAAATCAGAAAGGTTCTTTCAGGAAGTGGTATCTGAGGTATGTGCTGAGGAATAAGCAAGGAAAATACATAGGCTGGGAGAATGGTATAAGTGAAGACCTAAGGTGGGAAGGAACATGGCTTCTAACTCCTAGAGGTGACCAGGAATTCCTTGAAGTTATTCAAATACTTTCCTGTAGTTTCTCTAGTTTACTTACTAGTTGTGGGGTTCAGAAGAGGATCTCTTTGATATTTTTTATATATTCGGATACTAGCAAATATTTGCATATACATTTCCCCCCTTTAAAAAAATGAAATGAGAACATTCTATATTCACCATTTGGTATCTTTCCTTTCCATTTAGCAGCACATTTTGGAGATGAAGAGATTATCCCATGTCAGCACATATAATTTTACCTCATTTTTTAACATGGCATACCTGATTTTATTGTATACACCATAATTAATGTAACCATCTCCTCAATTCTTAAAAATGTAGATTGCTTCTGATCTTCTTTTATTATAAACAATACAGAAATGAACATCCTGATACAAGTTCTTATGCATATGTGCAGTTATGTTGGCAGGGAAATGTCCTGGAGTGAAATTACTGAGTTAAAGAATATGTATATTTTTCATTTAGAAAGAAATTAAAAAATTACAGTTCAAAGAGTACATACTTTATTATATATTTGAAAGTTGCTAAGAGAATAGGTCTTAAAATTTCTCATCACAAGAAAAAAATTTAATTATGTATACAGTGATGGACATTAACCAAACTTATGGTGATAATTAGTTTGCACTATATACATATATTAAAATATTATGTTAGAAACTTAAAACTAGTTCAATGATATATGTCAATTATCTCAATAAAAAGTATATGCTTTTAAAAAGTTTCAACAAAAGTATATTGGGATGCCCCTTCCTCATACTTCCTCTATAACTTTGTATTATTAGTATAACTTAAAAAGAAAAAACAAAAAACAGGATAACAGATTGATTCTTATTTATTTAAAGCTTATGGGAAATATTAGAATTAGAGAAGTAATGGGCATGCACACTCACTTATAAGGCAAAAGCTATGGATAGATTGGTGCCTACGTTTGTTATACATGGGATGGGGCCAAAATTGGGCGGAAGAAGTGCATTTACTATGAATTATTGTCATTGCTTTTTACACATAAGATGGCTAACTTTTAAAACATAAACTATGCAGTTATAAGCCATATTTTCTTCCATTTTGGAACATTTATACCCTATGGAAGCTTTAAGAATAGTTGATATTGTTTTTTATTATACAAATGGTTTCCAGATATTTGTGTTAGTTTATTGTTCAGTATACATTGTGTGGGTGGTCTAAGTAATGCCATTTTGTAAACCTTGTGTAATAGGTCTTGCTAAATCGACTTCAGTTACTTTTAAGCAAATCATACTTTGAACAATTCTCCCAACAAGTTTGTTTTAACAGACTCGTCAAAATTGTTTATGAGCTGAGAAAAAGTACCATCTTCTGTAAATTTATTTAAAAAGTCAGTACCATTAAATGTATTTCACCTCGTAGTTTTTGGACCTATTATAGAAAGGAGTAAAATATTTATTTTATAGCCATTTTTATATAGAAAAACCATAATAATATGTATATGAAATTTTCAACAAGAACATGCTGAAGATATATATTTTAAAACATAGCAACAAATATTTGTAATGGAGTTAATATCAATATGCACATACTGTAATTTCATGAATAAGTCAGTTTCTGCCTAGCATTTAGTTTTAAGTGTTCAAACTTGTGGCATTTATACTTTATTCTGCAAGCATTTTCTCTACCTAGATGGTATGACACTTTTCAAAAAAAATGTTTACATTGTTTGTAAGACATATATTTTATATTTTTGCAGAGATGGCATGACTCTAAATATGAATAATGCTTTTGCTATCAGATTTAACAGTAAAATGTAATACATATTTGGAATTACCCCGTTGGATTAATCCCGTACTCAACCCAAACCAGTGGATGATAATCTAGTTCTCAAATAGAAATTTTCTTTTAGAAATGACTGTTTAGTGTAAGATAAAATTGCTTTTCTTATCATCCTAGAATGGAAAATAAGTATCAGTTTATTAAAACAAACTGTATCTGCTCAGCTATTTTTCTCTTTTCTGATAAGAAATATGTCTCCTTAACTAAAATAAATGACCAAACAGTAAAAAAGAGTAGAGTTTCAGGGTATGCTTTGGAGGTTATCATTTTCTAGAATTGATCCAAAATGTTTATTTACAAAGGATTTGAACTGACTGAGTAGTGATTTTCTTGTAGACAGCATGGCTAGAGATCAATGATATTTTTTAAAAATAATTATTTAATTTTTATAGACTGTCAATGCACACAGATTTCACAGACTGTCAATATAGAGCACAAATTCCATTGCACAAGAGCTCAAAACTTGGGCTATGGATCAGAGTATTAGTTTGATTCCTAGGTCTTATCTGTTTTCTCATTTGTAAAATGAGCATGGCAATACTACCAAGTTCATGGATATGAATATTCAAAAAGCTAATGTGTGCATACTGCACTTTTCATTTCCTGGTGCATAGTGGACTCTTAACCCATAATAATTACTATGAATCACATTTTTCAGTAATTATAATAGTTAATGTTAGTTTAGTCATATCAGAAAAGTATGTGAAATACTTCATTTTAGTAATTGGAAGATATGTTTCAGCTCCATCTAAGTACATTTTTTGGATTTCCAGAACAAAATTGGAATTAATATTCTTATTGGGATATTTCAGATTCCCAATATATATCAAGTAACTTTTTAGTTTTATCAACTCAAGGAAAACAAACAAACAAAAAAAACACAAATTGAAAATTACGGCTTGAAAATATAATTCCCACAAAGACCATTAAGAAAAAAAGAACACGTTCTAAAACTATAAGCACATATGTAATTTATGATAATAGTCTAAGAAATTGATATTGTATATGTGTGTATAATTTGAAATATATTAGACCTTAGAAAGAGAAAAAATTTCATGATTATTATAATGGAGTCATTCTGATGATAAATTATAATTTTGAATACAAAGCACATTTTCTCAACTGTCATTCAATAGGAGTTCCCCTACTTTCTTTTAATTAGCACTGTAGAATGTTTTATTTATTATGATTTTTCTCTAATTTAGTAGTGAGATTATTAAACATAATTTTAACACTAATGGTGTTTTGGAAATTGAACAATATCCTTCTTTTATTAATGGAATTTTAAAAATGCTTCTACAAATAATTTATATTTTAAACTCTAGTTCTTAGTTCTTTCTGTCCTTTGAATAATAAATTGCTGAAAGTAATTAAAGTAGGTATACTCTTGAGAAGCATACTTCACTCTAATATAGCAAGGCATCATTCTAATATAGCAAGTGATAAAATAATGACTTTTGTTATTACTTTTGTGGTATCTGTTAAATTAAAACATATATTGGAATAAGAGAAAAAATAGCTGGTACTTTTCTCATTTACTTTGCCTGTATTTTTAAGCAAATGATTACAGATTTCTACATGGAAATAGGCTCTACTCATGTCTTTCCCTCTGTTATTTTCCCAAATATCCCCTTGATTTAGATAACTCCAATTATATTTTCAGTCTAATTTGATATCTATCACTTGTGTGACCCTGACAATTCATTTACCTTTTATGAGATTCGCTTTTGTCATGGAAGTATTATACCATATTATTTTTAAGATCTTTGCAGCTTATAAATTCTAAGATTAAATATTCTAACATCAATTAAGAAAAAAATGTGTAAAGGTTTGCATTGTTGGTAATCAATAACTTTTACTTGAGGTTCAATTAACAGTTTTAAGTGATCATCCCCACTTATCTTTTTATTAAAAATGGAAATTATTTTATTGACTTCCATAGAAAATTACATAATCTCACACATTAGAATTCCTAATTTATTATGAAAATGCAATCAGTTGAAGAAACGGCCCATTTTTCTAGCTTATTTAGAATTGCCAACACAGAGACAGCTTTTAATTATTTCATGGTGAAATTAGATATCTACTCTTAAGGTGTTGCGAGAAGGTCAACCTGGGGATGGAGGCCTATAGCTCGTTCATTACAGTTTTAAGTATTCTTTAAAGTTAGTGCTCATTTTATTGTGTTTACTTTCCATTATAGATTAGAGTTTGAGAATGTGGCTTCTGGAGCCAAATTGTGTGGTTTGGAAACCTGCGTCTCCACTTGCCACCCTCCCAGCCAGGTGACATTGGGCAAAGTACTTAACACCTCTTCTGTCCGAACCTGTGCAATAGAAATAATAGTACTTATCTGTTAGAGTTGTGGAGAAGGTTAAATAAATTAATACACATAAAGCTCATTCAATAATGTGATTGTCAAAAAAATTAGCTATCCATAAGTTGTTAGTATTATTCAAGTAATAATTATTATAAACCAATTTACTCCCCTGAGTACATAAAAAAGAGACACCCCAGGTTGTTCAAAGTTATAAAATTGTCAATTATAGCTCCTCCCTATGCCACCTTTTTATTCCACTGAAGAAATAGAATATTAATGAGAATGGTGTAATATTATTTATTGGGCATACCCTTTAATCTACTCACTTTATAAAACAAATAGGTCATTCACAAACTCCCTGACTTTATCCATTAATTATTAGTGTCATATTCATATGATACCATTCTCATCTAATAATGAAACATCATTGCATTGCAATCCTGAGGTTGAACTCTAAATTTAAAGATAAATTTAAAAGTAAAAACGAAATACCTTGCAGGCTGTAGTTCACAATGTCTGAGAGCATATTAAGTCGTTAGTGTAAATGGGCCTGAAGTAATTTAAAAGTAGGAAAGTGTGTGTACTCAAAGGACAGATTTAGGTAGACTCTAGATTCAGAGTAAAATAATGCACAGTGATCTAATATTCTAAAAAGGTGAGAAAAATAAATGACTGTAATCTAACAGATTTCTCAAACTTCATTCTAGCCCCGCTCCAATCTCTTCTCTCCTCTGCCATCAAAATGATATAAGATATGAGTAGGAACTGGTAACTGATCTGGTTTAAATACCCATTAGAGTACGGATAAAATACAAACTTCCTATCATAGCTTTTAAGGTCCTTTATACATTTTTCAACACAGTCTTTCTTGGAATTCCATGTTCCTGCCATATTTCTAGGTGTGCTATGGCCTTGTCCTTCCTTGGCTTGTTATTCGTGTCGCTATCTTATTCTAGAACTCTTTCCTTCACATCCTCTGCAATCACCCTTCCTTTACTTGAAAAATAACTAGTGCTCCTATCCTTCAGAACACAATTTAGATGCCATTTCCTCCAGAAATTCTCCTTTAATATCCCTAAAGTATTTGTCTTCTCCATTTCCAGAGCTCATTTTGTTTATTGCTTATTGCCTATTTATTCTTGTCACTCTCCCTTCGAGGGAGACAGGGACTATGTCTTCTTAATCTTTTTTCTACTCAGTGTTTATATAGTATATTCCTAGTATATGTATGATGATTAAATAAATGCATTAGTCAAAATCAGAAATG
>NW_011888782.1:38084184-38088870 GCF_000151845.1 Pteropus vampyrus | reverse complement strand
ACTTGTTAGTAATTTTTTACTTCTATGGTCTGATAGTCAAGTTGTCTACAGAATTCTTGCAGAGAAATTCTGATATTTTTCTAATATGTTATAAAAGTTCTTGTCTAGATAAAACAGTAGGAATCTAACACGTTATCACTGTTAGCTCCCACCTATTGAATATCTGCTATGTTCCATGAAAAGTTGTCTTTACAAAAGAAAGAATGGCCAATATATTTGTATAGCCAATTTTATATTTAAAAACTGTACTTTTTAATTTTTTAATTACAAAATCTAATCTCACTTTTAGAGTTTTCAATATAGGACTACATTGAAATGCACTATAGGATTATATTGAATGTACTATAGTATATATGTTATAATCAAAAAGTAGAGCAAAAATATTGTCAAATAAAGCCAAGTAAGTGGGACTTTCTTGTTATTTTAATATATTGTATACAGCTGGTTGGATCATATCAATGACCTGTCTGTATTAATCAAATAGGCTATATT
The DNA here is from genome assembly GCF_000151845.1 of Pteropus vampyrus. NCBI lineage: Eukaryota > Metazoa > Chordata > Mammalia > Chiroptera > Pteropodidae > Pteropus > Pteropus vampyrus. Next base: position 38,088,378 of record NW_011888782.1, on the reverse strand, counting down.
ACAATTTTTTTTATCTCCTGAAAAAATGTTACTCATTCCTGTGACAAATAATGCCTGGATTCTTGACATCTAATATAGGTTTCACATTAGCAATGTTTTGGTCCAACAAAATAATCTTCTCACAAACATGTAAAACAATATATAAATAATAGAGCTCTCAATTTTCCATGGAAGCAGAATTTAGTGTTAATGTGGTGAAATAAGTTTCCTCATCAACAAACTTTAGCCTATGTAAATAGATTTTTAAAAAGTTAAGTTTTAGGCTAAATGATGTGATCACAGGAAAAGTGAGTTTTCTGTATAAGCTATAGAGGACAAGTGATGCTTAAGGGTCAGCTTATACTTCTGAAGGAGGTACAGGAGGGAATGGGAGGACCTCTCTACAGAAAGAGAAGAAATATAAGACCTGAATGCTACCATGGAAGGGAATTTGCAATTTAAAAAAGAGATTGCCCGAGATTGCTTTTGTGGACCAGTAGCATCATACTATAAAATAATTTTTCTTTTTCTTTTTTGCTGTGACACTTAGTTGATGATGTATTCTAGTAATTCCAAATTTGAATTTCTCTATAACTAAAACTCACTTAATTTCTTAACTTGAAGGAGGAAGAACAATGGCTGGACAGAAATTTCTTACAGAGAAATTTGGATGCAAAGCTCTCTTGAAATCAGAATTATTGACCAAATTTAGCAGTGTCTGTCAAGTTCTACAATAGCAGAATGTAAATTCATGTTTCTTTATCCAAGTCAAAGAATTACGAATGGTATTAGTTTGCTTAATTCTCAAGATGAACTAGTTAAGTGATGCTAGGCAAAAGTCATTTAATTGTAAACTTATGTAACTATGGGGTGTACCTGTTGATTTCCAACTGAGCATATCTATTCAAATTTGTGGTGAGTGCTGAAGTTTTGTCTATATAGATCCACACCTGAACCTATGAGAATCTAGCAGTAAGACTATGTTTTTGAAACTACTCCACACAGATGGTTGGAGTATATATTGTTAATAGACTATTGAATGGTCTGCTGTAAACCCAGGGCTCAGTGCTTGAGCTTCCCTTTCTCAAAAAGTGAGGCTGGGGTTGGAATAAAGAGTTTACCTCCCAAGTTTTCCGAGGAAGTAAAAATTCGAGAAATCAGTATAACAGAGTAGATGATTATTTAAATTCTGAAAAGAGAAGTCTGATGGATGAACAAGTCTTAAGGAAGAAGAAATGGATATTAGTAAAGCAGAACTAGGAAAACAAAACTGAACCAGCAAAATGCCTTTGTTGAGAAGAGGTGCTTCTACATCATATTGGAATTGACTGCACAAGGGTTCATGCATGAGACAATTGAATAGAATTATTCAAGGCCAGTGTAAACTTCAGATTTGATCCTAGTTACAGATTCCCTCTCTTGGTTTTTTCACAAATGGAACCCAATTACATCTATTCTCATTGGCTAGGGACCTTTTCCCCCATGCTTATATTTTGTAAGACTTTTCCCCACATCCTACCTTCCTACCCCTTTTTCCCATGGTCCCTACTTCTAAACATTAGACCTTACTTCCTGACAGCTTAGACTTGGCCTATCATCATATTAAGTAAGTATATGTATTTAATTGCTTTCTTAGTGAGTTGTGAATTTTTTCTTTAAAAAAGTTAAAATTACATGGAAAGGTATGTTATATTGTTTCCTATCAAGTGAGGCACATTTATTAGATGCATGCCTGTTTGGACACAAAGACCCAATTTAGGAACTACCAAATAATGAGTATTATTATATTCCTTTTTTAAGGGTTTGAAATGCCATCCTTCTGAACTTAATACTTTAATATGAAAACAAACATTAAGAATAGTGTGAGTAAATTACCCAGTGGACATTATTTTTCAATAATTTCAATGTCACTCTGGTTAATAGCATATTAAGTGTTGATGATATTTCAAACTGACAAGTTTTGAGATTGTCTTCTCTTTTTACCCCAGGTCATTTTCCAAATAGAAATTTAGAGATTTCTCTGTAAGAAAAATAGAATAACTGATGAGTAATTACATTTTCTGCAACACCATGCAGTAGTCAAACAGGCTGAACTGCCAAATGATTTTGCTATAGGAAGGGCAGGAGGAAATAAAAATAAAATAAACAATTCTCCCTACCCACAAAAAAAAAAAACAAAAAAAAAAACAAAAAAAAAAAACATCAACAAAGCCAGAAACATTTCAAACATAAGATCATTTTTTACTTTACTCTTTTGTGGGTTATTTACTTTGGCTTCTGGAAATATTACACAATCTATTAGCTTTTTGTCTTTAGATGTTTGCAGGGTATGGAATGTACCACTAACTTAAAAAAAAAACAAACAAAAAAAACCATTGATTCTTACAACAGAACCGGTGTCCTTGCTAACCACGTAACTACATTAACTATAGCTGCTTCACAAATAATAAAATAAAATGAAAAAGCAGTTAAGAAAACAGGCCATACACTCTACTAACTTTATTAGTTAGCGATCAAAGTAGAAAACATTTAATAGTGAGTGTTGGTTTATCATTGTTGAATCAATAACAGTAACCTGTATCATTGTCAAGTTAATAACTAACAATGACCAGGAACTTTCCTTCCTTCCTGATGAGGCTTGACTGCCAATGATCAATGGCAGAGCGATGAATACTAGAAAGGGAAGATAGAGCCGCAGGTTTCAGTTCTGCCTTTGTCAGCAGCCCTAGGATTTTGGTTAGTCACTTCATGTTCCTGCTTTCTGTTTCTTTGCTTGTTCAATGACGATATTGGGCTAGCGGGCTTCCTTCCATGTGATTATGTGTATTGTGTGATTTTATTCCACTGCCAAATAAAAACGATTTTTGTGTTGTCTCCTTTGTGTTATTTGTTCCCTTCTGCTCTCATCAGTATGCTTGGTTAAGAGCTAGCCATGTAACATTTTGCAGATTGAAATTCTTGGTCACAGTGGACCATAAATAAAATAATTGAAATTAAGAAATAGAAATAGAAATAAAAAATACAATATAGACAAAGAGTATAAAATTATGACAAGGAGGGATACAACTTCTCCCCTATTCAAAACAGAACAAACATCATGAGAGTACAGTATTATATTTCATTTCAGTCTCCATATTTAAAAAAGTAGAGAGAGAAGCTTAATTTAATTCAGAGAAAAAACAATAAATTGATGAAACCTTATAGAACACAGGTTCTATGAGGAGTGGTTACAGTCAAGAGAAGGAAGGGGTAAAGGGTGAATTAATAGCTGTAACGAGAACACTGATCCATAATTGCTTGTCTTCACAGACAACTATCTCACAATAATAATAACAAAACAGGATTCAATTGATGAAAGAAAAAGGTAGTTCCTTGACTTCAATTATGCTATTTTTGAGGAAGACTTAAAAACTGCAATGCTGGATAGTATTACAAAATTTTAGAGGCGCTTGTCTCTCTGGGATGCTTTATATGTATTCCATACTCTAGGCAGAGATATTCTGATGTCTCTTTCAACTTAGACATCAGTATAAAAGAGTAATAAATTATAATTAATGTTTAATGTTTCTTATCTGTAAAGCTATAGGAAGAAACTGTAACTTGATTCTTTCTGGTTGAACTTGTCTATGAATTTGAGTATGGGAATTTGGATCTGAACCTTAGCTTAATATTTGATTATAGATATATACTTCTAAGAAAACTTTTTTTTGGTTAAGAAACCAGACTTTTCTCTTTTTTCTTATAAAACATCAAATGGGCATCTTTTGAACTTAAAATTAGATTCCAAATGGTTCTAACCACACCCTGTGAATCTTTAGCTCTTGAAGTCTGAGACTTTACAGTCAAGATTTAGAGACTGTAAATTGAGTGGTTATATTAAGGCTTTTGCAAAAGAAAAGACAAAGGAAGAATAACTGAAACAAGTTATTTAAGTGGACAAATTACGTCATAAGTAACATCTCTAGGTCAATTTCCTTATCTAAAATGAAAGGAATGATGGTAATTGTAGGAGAGATTCGTTGAAAGAACTGAGATAATCTTTGTAAAGTGATTAGCAAAATGAATATCAAGTAGTACAGGCTTCAGAAATGTAGCTATTATTATTAGAACTGCCACCGTTGTCAATATCTTAAGCTGAATGTTTTAATATACTGTACCTTCCAAGAAAAAATTCAAACATGATGCATATTCAAATGTAATAGAAAAAAAGGAAAA